>NC_028357.1:35545336-35612221 GCF_000741045.1 Vigna radiata var. radiata
TTTGTTATTGTTGTAACCCTTGACCCTTGTTCTTGTTGTCTCTAAATTCCCTAATAAAGATTTTCCTAATATCATAACAATTCCGACAATCAATAAAAAAAATATTAGTAAAAAAAAAAGAAAAGAACAAATACTCAACAACATCAACAAAAAATTAATAGTTTAATATGTAACATAATTTCCCAAATTCAAATATATCAAAAAGAACTTGTTCAAATAATGTATACTCAAATTGTTTAAATAAAATGAACAAAATCTAATACAAGCATGTCAGAATATGAAAAAATCATTTCATCTCCTCAAATCCCCCAGAACAAAAAACAAATTCGCAAACTCCTATTTTTGTCATTGTAGGATTTTTGAAAAAAAAAAAGAAAGAGAAGTGAGAAAACAAAAATGTGGAAAAAAGAGAAGAAAAAAGGAATGGTGTTTTACCTGCTCCTTGAAGAATTTCAGTGAAGTGAGGTGAGAGCACCGTCAAATGAGAGCGAGTACCGTGAGAGTGGTTTGTGAGAGCAGAGTTTACTTTTTTGGTATACACAGTGAGTGAAGAAAGTATTTTACTTTTAGGGTTTCATAAATAAAATAATAAATTAAAAAAATAAAATTAGGTAAGTGGTTTGGTGGGCCAACCCGACTTACCACGGGTTCAACCCGCATGAGCCGGGTCTAAATGAGCTGGGTTGAAATCTGACCCGGATATAAGTGGGTTGTATTTTTCAAACCCAACCCGGCCCGAACCCGTGACGGGCCAGATTAACTCGCGGGTTGTGACCCATTTTGACGACTCTAATTTATAGTATCTCTATAGCTCTTGTTGTTTATGGACTTAGGATTTATAGTCATACCTCGTTTTAAAATTTATTTAATAATGATTGATTACCTTAATCCCATGTCATATTTCATAAGTCATATTTCCTAAGGTAATGCTTTTCTCCTCGATCTTCAAATTCAATATGTCAAAGTTTCTCCTTTAGAAATAATTAATTGTTCCGTACTCAGTTTCATACGCAAAATACCAACAATTTTTAAACTTTAATAATTACAAAGTTAACAATTTAGATTTTCAATTTTTTCTCCGACTCTAAAGGTAGAACGATCAAAATGGGTAATTCGGTTCGATCCGGCGCGGCCCATCCACGGGTTAGTCACTTAGTGAGCCAACTCAACCCGGTTTGTTTAATAGCGAGCCAGAAAATTTTGAACCCGACTCAACCCACCACGGGTTAGTGGGCAAACAGGTTGGCTCAATAGCTCACTTAATTACAATTTTTTCTTATATAAAAAAATTACAAACTTTATATAATTCAAACCTAAATAAATTTCACTCCCAAGTTTCACTTCCAACATGGATGTTTAATTGATTTTGAAAATAGAGAACTTAAATAATTTTTTCAAGCAAAAAATAATAATAAATATTTTTTTTATAAAATTAAAATTAAATTTTAATAAAATAAAATTAGGTAGGTGAGTTGGTGGGCCAACCCGGCCCACCACGGGTTCAACCCGCATGAGTCTGGTTTAAATGAGTCGAGTTTAAATCTGATCCACATGAAAAAAATACAATTTTTTCAAACCCAATCCGACTTAAACCAGTGATGGACCAGGTTAGTCCGCGGGTTGTGACCCAATTTCAAAGCTCTATCTATGTTAACTAAAATATTGTCAAAGATAATCTGTGTTACCTTTAAAATACTGGAGTTCAAGAAATCACCCAAAAGAGAAGAACCATCAATATTCTAAAGATCTAAGGCTCTGTTTGTTTAAAGGGAATTTACTGTTGAAAATAATTAGTGAGGATGGTTGACAATTTTAATTGTGTTTGTTTTGAAGCATTTGTAAGTAAAAGAAGGCCACGATTTTAAGTGATTTGGGAGATATATATTTCTTTGAATCACAGATGGTATCAAGGATTTGAACTGATTTAAATTAAATCTCATTTTTTTTCTCTTTTACAATTTTAATAATTTCAACTTTCATGCATGAAAACATTATAATCAGTATGTACTGCAATTCAGTTTTGGTTTCGTTAACAGTAATAATAATGGAATAAAAATAACCATAAATAATAAAATAATAATTTTGAATTTTTGACATTTCAATTTTTAATTTTAATTGTTTATATTTTGATATTTTTTTTTATGCTTTAAACATTATCTAAGCAAAATATTTTTTTTATTAGATATGAATTATGTTTAAAAAATAAATTTTAAAACATTACTATTTCATTTTAATTAAATATAAATTTATTTTATTTTCAAAATTAATTTTATATTTTTTCTTTTTTATTATATTTTTTACCAATAAATATATTATTATTAATAAATATCATTTATATTATTTTTATCACTAAGAGTATTTCAGTAAATTTTTATTTTTTATCAATTAATTTTTTTTTATTACCTTAGACAAATCCTTCTCAAACTTTATTTTTAAATTTATTTTTCAATTATTTTCAAATTTCTCAAAATAATCAACACTCGATTTACTCTTGAATCTTTTCAAATCCATCTACTTTCTCATCTCAAATCCATCAAATCCATTTACCAAAATGAATACATATGAAAAGATACAACCAAAATAAAATCATTTAAATCAATGATAAAGCTAGTTGAGAATCACTTTCTCCAATATTCAAAACAAAATTGATTCCAAAACTAAATAGAAAGAATAATAAAAGAATTTTCAAAATGAAGGTAAGAATTTTCCAAATGAAGACATGATTTGAATTTTATTTAGTAAAAAATATCCTTAATTTACTAGTTATAACAAGGTATAATATGACTTTTTTTAAAAAATATTAAAACTAAAGTTAAAATCTTAAAAAAAATAGAAAAAGAGAAAAACTTAGATAAATGTTTACATACATGAAAAAGAAAACAAAATGATTTTAGGGTATATTAAATTCTGCAACTCAATTTAAAAAAAAACATTAAAACAAATAATAATTCATCAATTACTCAAGTAAAGTCTTTAACGAATATTTAGATAAAAAAGAGACATGTTTTTAAATTATAAAAATATTTTAAATTTATGATAAAAAAATAATTTATCTAAAATTTAAGAAATTTCAAACAAATTTAAGGACATTTCTATAATGCATTTTGTTATATTATTTTGGTTTAAATTCTCGGATCGTTTGTTGGGAAATTTCAAATGGGTCCTTTAGTTTTGAACAATTTCAATCACATCCAAGTTTTTGAAAAATTGAACCCCAATTTTTCCCTTTTCGTTAAATGTTTTAACAAATGTTGAGTTGTAATTATTTTTAAGAGGATGTGTCATTGTGATTAAATTTAATGAGTGATGTGTTTTACAATCTCAATTCCACCTAACATTTAAAGAGGTGTGAGAAACTTCTCAATGGAACCAACCCAACCACCACCCAACTACCTTACCACCCTGGTATGATGGAGGAGGAGCCTCCAATCTACCGTCTCCCGCACGACACGCTCCACCAGATCTTCTCCTCCCTCCCCTTCCGCGTCTTCCTCTATCGCTGCTCCATCGACGCCACCACCAATAACCACCACCGTCCAACGAAACAAATACGAGATTAACCCCAAGAACGCAAACTCACAATTCTCGAGAAAGGGAGAAGAAATGTTCTGCATTGAATCGCGCCCTTACCCGAGAAGAAAAGAAGGGTTCCCTTGCAAGTAGACCAAAACGACAAAGAGAAAGGAGAAAGGTATCTCCTCTTCAGCCCCTACGACCCCTTTGGAATGGAGAAGGAGAGAAAACTCTCCCTAACATGACAAAGAACCTTGAGGATCAAACTGTGCACACACATCGAAACTATGCCTCCATCGTCTTAAACGAGAAAAAAAAATGATTGAGAATACCTAAGACTCAAAAGGAAAGATGAAGACGGTGGAAGATGATGAATCCCTAACATTTTCAATTAAATTTTGTGTCATGTCTGTTCAACTAAAAAAAATCCACCTAATATAATATTGCTATATCAACATTTTAAGTGTGCATCAAGTCATCATAGTTTAACGTCGTCTGTCATTAGTTAACAAAAATGGCAAAAATTAGCTCAATTTTTCAAAAATTTGGATCCAATTAAAATCGTTCAAAACTAGAGGACCCACTTGAGATTACCAACAAAATTTTTCAAAAATTTGAATTCAATTGAAACCGTTCAAAACTAGAGAATCCACTTGAGATTTTTCAACAAATACGAGGATGATCCGAGAATTTAAACCTATTATTTTCCATCTTTGTATTATTATATTTCATATTTAAAAAAAAAAATGTGCAATTGTATTGTGGGGTAGAAAAATAATTCAACGGTTGGTATAGAGGCATACCTACTTTTCTCCTTTTTGAAGCTACCACGAAGGCTCTACTTTATGTGAATTATTATGAGGTTGAAGCATTCCTACTTTACTCTTCAAAGCTATGAACTGCGGGACCTGCCTTCTGCGTCTATGTTCAAACCCCTTTTTTTATTTCAAAATTAAGTTAGTCAAAAGATAACGTCATAAAAAACAAAAAAGTACTCTCTTTTAAGTTTTTTTTTTTTTTTATGTGGAAGTCGTCTTTATAACATGAGTTTAATATGTTTTTTAAAATTTATTTGAGTAGAAACAATATTTTAGTTTTCTTTTTTTAAAAGATAGGGCAAAGTTAATTTTTTAGAGTACTTTAGTTTAAACTTGCTTAAAAGTAAAACTTCAACTATTATAATAAAAATGAACAAGCTAGTTGAAAAAAATAAGTTCTGTCAAGATTGATAATATTTCATTTCTTTTTTATCAGCAACTAATTCTTTTTGCACTTTAATTTATATAAAAAAAGCTTCAATTACACCTAAATAAATTGATGAAAAATAATTTTAAATTTAACTAAAAGAAAAATTAAAACTATATCCGTAAGAAGCATTTTGGTGTAAATTAAAAAGCACAAAAGTGACGTGATAAACATAACTTCATCCTAAACTCTCATAATTGTGTATTTATAGCATTACTTTAATATAATTTTAAAAGAAAGTGAAATAAAAAAATATATTTAAAATCACTTATTCTTTAAAAAAGTTGTTCTCCCAGTTCAGATACCTGTTTATGTAATTGACGTGACTTAAAATAAAGCAATATGAAAAGTTTGTACTACTTACATAAAGTGAATCATTAACATAAATAATGTACTTATTATATTATATTGACTGGAGTGATAGTGAAGATCATCACGAAAATATCTAAAACTATTGTGTTTAAATGAATGATTGTAATTTCAACAAATATGCATCGCTTATTTATATACATAATTCATGGTTAGAATGTTATTGCTCTCAAGTTTCAACCAAATAAAAATTATGGTTTTGGGTTTTCGAAAAACAAAACAAAGTACAACAATGGCGTAACAGTGGTTGAGGCTAAACCATAAGTGTTTTACATATAAATGAAAAATAAAATCTAAATTAATGATATATTTAAGAAAACTGGTTTCAAATTTAAGTAATGGTTTTGTTTTTAAGTTTTCAAATACAATATAAGTTCGATTAAAAGAACAATTATGAGATAACGGTTAGAGAAAAATTTACATCTAATTGCTTAATTAGCTTGATCAAGTAAACCCCCCATGAATTATCGAATTTTACAATAATATCTTAAGAAAATAAGAAAATATACAACATAATACAAGATCTTGAATGCTATAAAATCATATAACACTCTACCTACTGTCTTGTCAATCCTAATCAAAATTAATACGAATTAAATAAAAAATGTTTATGAAATTAGATCATTTTAACATATTTCAACTCAGATCATGTAGAAAATATATAATGATGATCTTCAAGGTAACATGATTGAATTATGATCGATGGTTCTTTAAAATAAATCCAATAATGTGTTTTGAGAATGAAACACTATTAATTAAAGTGTTTTGAAGATTTCATACACTTTAATCGTTAAGTAATTTCATATTTAGAAAGAATAAGAAACATAATTTTAGAGTGTTAATCCAATTATATTCACTTTTAACATGCTAAAAGAGAGATATGTGAGGTTGCACAAACTTTTAACTCGCTAAAATAATATTTCAACGAGGCAAAATCAGTTAAAGGTGGTGTTTTAGTAATTGTCTATTAAAATTACATTATAATCCAAGGATTAAAATGAAAATTTAATTAAACCGACAAATCAATCAAGTTCATCAATATTTTACTTGATTACAACATTTTCTAGTCAACTATATATATATAAACAAAGACTCGATCATTTATCTCAAATTTAACAAAGATCAATAAATGAAAACTTACTTTCAACACTTACAATAACAAAAATACAACTCAAACATGGGGTTTAGAACTAACATTAACTCCTTAACAATTTTTCAAATCAACAAGTTTCAACTACTTTAAAACTCTTGTCTCAATAAATAAAAAATGATATAAAATGAGACAAGACTCTCCCTTAGAGTTAAGTATAAAGGTGAAAAAAAGATTAATAAATTTAGTAAGATTTATCAAGAGAACACTGAGAATTTTTATTCAAACATGAACATATACAATAATTATTTCATGATTTTATTTAAATATATGTGTTTCAGCAACTCCCTTGCCTCCTTCACTTTCCTCGATTCATTTAATATGTTTTTACAAAAAGAATCCCAAATGTGTCACTATTTATTGAATACATTTAATAAAAATATTAGTAAATCCTTTCATTTAACATGTCAAATATATAAATAATTTAAGGGGTTTGCTAATTTTTGTATGGTTGTTTTTCACTTGGTACATTTTAGCAATATGTACTATATTTTAGTAGACAAAAATATCCTAATATATCATGGCTTCTAAATTTAAAGTTAAGAGGTTATTTTAATAATTTTCATTCTCAAAACTAAAAAAAAAAAACCCCGAAACCCTTGCTCACCTCCGTCATTCCTCTCAACCATTTCTCTTTCGTCTCTTTCACTCCAACTACGCTAGTCCCAATTGAAAATATGAGAAACACGTGCCTAACCCTAATCTACCTTCCTCACTTGTCCAATTTGTTTCTCTCTCATCTTCATACTTTTCCTGACCCACACACAACCTGCGACATCGCAATTTATTGCTCTTCTTTATTCGTTCATTTGTTTTCCAATTTAATAATAAAATAATTGATGATGTTGATGTTGATTTTTGATTGGAGAGAACGTTATATATTTTCCCTTCTGATTATTATTAAATTTGTAAAAAAACTAAAATCTACAACAATTTCAAAACTACAACCTTATATATAAGTAAGAATATATTATTGTTTGGTGCTGCAAGTTTTTTTTCTTCCTTTTTAATAATCAACTTATAAGTTTTTCATATTTCCTTTTTTTAATGTTGAAGTTATTGTGAACATTAGAAATCAAACTAGAAAAGAGGCGAGAATGCGTCAAAAGTATCATAATCCTCTAATGAAAATTATTGAAATTATTGTAAACTTTACTTTTTTACAAATTTAATAATAATTAGAAGAAAAAATATATAACACAACTCTCCAATCAAAAACCAACATTAACATCATCAATTATTTTGTTATGAAATTAGAAAATAAATGAACGAACAAAAAAGAGCAAAAAATTGTGCTGGGTTGTTATGTGTGGGTAAGGGAAAGTATGGAGATGAGAGATAACTAAATTGGATAAGTGAAGAAGGTAGATTTGTTGGAGTGAGAGAAATGAAAGAGAAAGGATTGAGAGAAATGAGGGAGGTGAGCAAGTGTTTGGTTTTTTTTTTTTGTTTTGAGAATGAAAATTATTAAAATACTCTTAACCTTAAAACTTAGAATCTATATATATAAGGATATTTTTGTCTACTAAAATATGATACATATTATTAAAATATACCAACTAAAAAACACACAAATTATATATATATATATATATATATATATATATATTATTTGTTTCACATTAATCTCTACACACTAAATTGATAAAATATTGTGAATAATAGGATAAATTAATTATGTTTCATGAATGAACAAATTCCATTTGATCTTATTTGATCTTCATCACTAAACAAATCCTTGATATAATTGCAATAAATATAAAATAAAGTATTTAATATAAAAAAATCATATTTAAACATATTAAAGTGCATGATTATTAAATAGGATCATTTATTTTTGTAAAGCATCATATAAATATTCATATAAAATCAAATTGTTATTCTTTTACAAAAGTTAAACTGTAATGTTTTCTAACGCATAATAGTTTGATATCTCTATTTTTCTCTTACACTCAAGTTACACATTTTTTTTTTCTACATTCATTTGATAATGTTTTTTAAAATATAATACTAGATTAAAGTAAAAATAATAAATATATATAAAGAGGTTTGTTAACGCACGTACGCCTATTTTTTCAGTTGGTACATGTTAATAATGTGTACCAGATTATAGTAGACAAAAATACCCTCATATATTATGGATTCTAAGTTTTAAAGTCAAAGATATTTAAATAATTTTCATTCTCAAAACTAAAAAAAAAACTCAAAACCCTTACTCACGTCCTTTCACTCCACCCTTTTCTCCATCATCTCTACAGTAGCCCCCGAATTAAAAAAAATCAAAAATACTGGCTATTAAGCAATTTTTTACAAAAAAATAATTTTATAATGAGATTTTATAATTTTTGTCTTATTTAATTTTTTTTAATTTTCACAAGCATAATGACATACGAAAGAATTGGTAAAAAAATCAGAAACACTTGCTATTAAACAATTTCTTACAAAAAATGATTTTATAATGAGTTTTCATTTTATAATTTTTGTCTTATCTAATTTTATCTAATTTTTATAAGCATAATGACCTTAGAAGGAATTGATAATTGACCTGAAGATTTTTTAAGAGATGATGATTCAACGTTTGCAGATGATGATGAAATTAGAAAGGTCAGTGAAGATGATGAAATTGAAAAGATCTTGAATGAATCTTTGCTTGAAGGCGAATATGTCAATGACTCAACTCTTTACAAAAGTAAATTGTTTAACAACGAGTATTTCTAATTTTTTTTTCAGTTGGATCTACCATAAGATGATAGAGAAAATGTTGGAGTGAGAGAGAAAAAGAAAGGATTGAGAGGAATGAGAGAGGTGAATAAGGATTTGGAAGTTTCTTTTTTTTAGTTTTGAGAATGAAAATTATTAAATATCCTTGACTTTAAAACTTAGAATCCATAATATATTTAGATATTTTTGTCTATTATAATCCGATACACATTATTAAAATATACCAACTGAAAAACAGACGTATGCGCGTTAACAAACTCCATATATAAAATATTATAATAAAATAATAATGTACGAAGTTGTACCTTGGGATAAAAGAAAGTTTCTTTCAATATAAAAAAGAGGAGAATTGATCTTCTAAAAAGATATTAACCATAAATAGTCAGTCATAAATTGAAGTTGTTGTTGGAAAATTTATCCATACAAAGTTCCACATTATCTCAATCAGAATTATTTTGAAAGAAAATACTCATGCAAACCAAAAACTATTATGGCACGTTAATCATAATAAAAATAATAGCAAAATAAAACTAATTGTAAAGGAAGCATGTATAGAATGACTGGTGGGTATTTGTCTAAAAAGAAGCACTACTTAATATTAATATGATTATAATTATACCTTAAACACCAACAGTGGATGTTTCAGATTGTTTGGGTACTTGCTTGAGTTCAAGGCTACTGGTATCATTTTCCTTGTACTTGAACCATTTTGAACACAATATAAAGTAACCCAAATTCATGATTTCTAGAGCAGCAAGCATGTAATAAAACAAATCCAATCTCCCCTTGTTAAGATCTTCTGGTAACCAATTCCCCGAGGCAGATTTAGAACTGCTATTGTGAACAACTGTGATAAGAAGAGTGCTCAAATAACTGGACCCTGCCATGCCGCAGTAGAAAAGTGACCCTGCAATGCTTCTCATGTTCTCAGGAAATTGTTTATAGTATAATTCAACTTGTCCAACCGCAGTAAATGACTCAGCTAGACCAGCAAGTGCTAACTGAGGAATTAACCATAGACCTGACATAGATGAAATAGCACCTTTTCTTGGTTGCACTCCTATGGGGTTGCTCAGAGCCAAGTTTCTTCTATGCTCTTCAACAACTGCTGCTACTAGCATGCACAGTGCAGAGAGAAAAATACCAGTTCCCATCCTCTGGAGGAGTGTGATACCACCCTCTTTTCCAGTTAGTCTACGGAGGAAAGGGACCAATATTCTATCATAGATTGGTAGCCATAAGGTCATACTCAACATCAAGAACACATTGTAGGATGCACCCGGGATTTTGAAGTTACTGTGTCCGACACGCCTATCGGATTGAAGGGCTTGAAACACGAGAAGGGTGTGATTTTGGACAATAACTAAGTGGTACAAAATGGCTGATAACCATATGGGTAATACTCTCACCACACATTTTGTCTCCTCCACTTGCTGTATGCTGCAAAGGTTCCATGGATTTCCTGCAGATCCATCTGGGTTTATTTTATCTTGTGGGGTCACAATGGCTGCTTTATCCAATAACCTATATTCATGTATTTCAGTTAGAAACTTAGGACTTGTTTAATATATATATATATATATATCATATTCCCAAAACAAATAATTAATCCTTACTACTTATTGAGAAGCAAATTATCCACCCAGAAATTGCTGAAGTTAAAAGTTAAGCTTGATGTAGTTACCTGAATTGAAAGGTGTAAGGGAGCCTAGAGTTAATGCTCTTGGGAGGCACATAGTTGAAAAGAGAAATGGTTTGATGTTCTGCAGGTAGTTTTAAACTCCTTTTCTTGATTGCAACAACCAAAACTTGCACAATACCAGTGATGGGGCTACCACTTGGTCTAACCTTGACATATATTTTGGCCCCCATGAAGTACACTATACAAGATATAAGCATCAAGGCTGCAGGAATTCCCAACCCTATTGCCCAGCTAACATTTGACTGTACGTACACAATTAATGTTAAAGAGACCATCTGGGCAAAAGTGAAGGTAAAAAAGTACCAATTGAAGAAGCTGTTGATCCCTTTCTTCCCTGAATCTGTTTTGGGATTGAACTGATCAGCTCCAAATGCCAAGTTACATGGTCTCACCCCAGCAGCACCTACCAGCAGCAAACCAAATCCAGCCAATAGAAAAGTCATTTGCCCTGCAGTTGGTTCTCTGCATGTTTTGCTCTCCTTTGCACACTGAGGTGGATGCAGATTCTTAAATACTGCAGTAAGTTGTATCACAAGCAATCCCTGTTCAGATGCAGGTGAAACAATTACAAAGGCTCAAATATGTATCTACTAAATTACTAGTATACAAGTAATTGATGCAGATGTGTTAGTTTTTCTGTAAACTGTTGTTTTTTTGTGAAATAATATTAGATATTTGGTGAAGAGTTTTTACGAAATTGTACCAAAAATGAAGTGAATGTGCAGAATCCTATTGTCTTGTAGCGACCAAAGTAGGTGTCTGATAAGAAGGCACCTATCATGGTAGCAAAGTTGGTGCTTCCACTGAAGATGTTGATTATATTTGTGGCTGTGATGTTCTTCAGGTTGAATACAGTGGTGAGATAGACCAAGAGATTGGCTAAGGTGCCAATGGCTCCCAATTTCTCAAAAGTTTCATTTCCTGCAAATTACACAAACAAGTAATTCAAAAGGTAAGACTAAATGTAAAAACACCAAACACACACACTCACCCAGAAAACCTTCAGGATGTACAAGATTGTCATTCCTTACCTATGATAAAGGGCATAGCCTTCCATCCTCTGTAGTTAATCTTAGGATCACTGTCCGTCACATGTTTCTCATTGTTCTCTGTACTTTCTTTCTCCATTGTCTCTATAGTTGTTCTCCCTGCCTCTTCAGCTCCCATTTGTTTAGGGTTCTGTATATGAACTCTATTGCTCCTTCAAGCAGGGAGAAAGAAACCTGATTTTGGTGTTGGGTGATGAAAGTTGAACAAGACATGAGAAGTTCTTATATCAATGAATGACTGACACTTTTTTTCTGTGGTTGACGCTCAGAACTGAGATTTCACTTTGAAATTAAATGATTTGAAGTAAAAAAAAAAAAGGAAAATGATATTTTAACAATATTTTTTTTACCATTTTGACATTGTTCACGTGTCAAAATCTGGATATTATACACGTATTAAATTCTGGTTGGATGATTTCAAATTAAAAAGAAAATTTTGGTTTTTTTATTTTAAATATACTCTTGTCTCAGTTTTTTTTTAATTTAAAATCGTCCAATCAGATTTTAATACATGTACAGTGTCTGGTATCAAAAATTAATGTTAAAATATCATTTTAAAAAAAAATATATATATCACACAAATTTTTAGAGTTCATTTAATATTATTTTTTTTCTTAGAAATACAAATATTCTTTTTTTATAACTATTTTATCATATTAAATAAATATACATGTATAACATTTTATCATTATCCCAAAATTAATATCAATATAATCTAAATGAATGGGTCACATCTAATAATTTAATAATCTATGAAAAAACATGAAAATTAAGGATAGTTTTTAAACGATTTTTTTTGTCAAAGTCTAATCAAGTAACTTCTTTATTTTGTAATAAATTAAAGAGTTTAAATTTGATGTTATATTTAATTACATAAATGAGTCAGATTCATACTTGATGAGTTTTTTTAAGAAAAAAAAACTGATTATAACTTATATATGAATATATATATATATATATATATATATATATATATATAATGAAAATAAAGGTTAACTATCATTGTTAATAAAATAATTATAATAGAATTACCAAATACAATTTCACATCATTAATATATTATTAAATTTTTGTTTTGATTAACTCATATACTATAAAATTTTAAATAAATTGTTGAAAAAGTATTATTTATGTTTTGTTCCAATTTCATGATATATGTCTTAACTTTCCGTCGAAATATTTTTAAATTTCTCTTCTCATTCAATAAATATTAGAATGATGGCAAAAAGCCTGTATTTAAAGATATTCAGAAATTATATTTGAGATAAAATATCAAATGAATGAAGGATGTTTTGGGTATTTAAACTGAGTTTGACAATGGAGTAGGGACAGCTATCATATGACCAGGTATCACCAAATTAAATCGAACGTATTTTAAAAAATCCCAAGTAAATTTAGACGTACGATTGGATTTAATAGGATAATATTAAATAAATTAATAATATAAGACAGATCTAATAAATTAAATTAGTTTATATAAAGATTAAATTTTAAATTCATACTAAATTACTTGGACTGGATTCGAATTCAATCAATCCTATCAATAGTTAGATCTTCTTTTCATCCACCAAAAGATTTAAAAATTTAATTAGAAAAAATAACATGCAAAAAGAAAAATTTACAGTATAATATTTTTCTTTGGGGTAGCTTTTTAAATTATTTTCTTAAGTTGAAAACTTGGAATATATAAAAAAATGGTATTTTGTAATAAGTTATTATTTTTTCAAAACATCCATACATATCCTGTTGGTATTTTGTAATAAGTTATTATTTCATGCAAGTCTAAAATAAATACGACACAATTTTTAATTTCTAAGACGGGACATAGATATGTATAACAACCAGTTCTATCCTATTTTCATCCTAATCATTCTTTAATTATTTATATTGTTTGATACATATTTTAATTTAAGTCACATGTGAACAATAAAACTGACTTAGGTAAATAGTACCTATTTTAATAAAAAAAAATGTTTAATTTATTAGCTACATAAATCGAAGAAAAAAATTATTAGGTAGCTATTGTGAAAATCAATAAATATAATAGAAACCTGAATCTTACTTAAGCCTAAAAATTAATAAACTCCTAATAATATATAATTTGTTTAAATATGTTTACCATCATTGTAGAACTATGGAGAGTTGCTTTGTTTCACGGTTTAGGGTGTAGTCTTTATAAATTTTGAAATCATTTTTTTTTTTATAAAAATGTGTAAATTTTGGTTATGGTTTTTATTATATACTTTTTTATCTCTCCAAAATTTTAAACCGTGCCCTTAACTCCTGGTAGTAATTTTATTATAATGTTTATTTTAAAATCTTGTAGACTTTTATGGATGGCATAGTTTTTTTATTTGGAGTTTTGTTATATAGTTAATTAATATCAATATAATAATACACAAAAAGTGATCATTCTTAATTTTAGAAAAAAAACAAGGAAAGAGAACCAAAGTAAGAAACCACTCATTTTAAAGAAACTAAAAACATCTTAAATTTATATAATTTTATAATAATGCACTTTTATATTATTTGTCATATTTAAATTTAATAATAAATTAAAGATATCTTAAAATTAAATTTCATAAAAAAATAATTGTGATATAATAAATTAAATTAAATAATACTTTTTCATATTTGTTAATTAGTCAATTTTAAGTGAGAAGTCTTGTCTATATTATTTTTAGTAATTTATTTTATTTAAGCTCATTTTCACATGAAGAATAAGCATATAAATTCATATTATTATTATTATTATTATTATTATTATTTTTCTAAAGGCATTTAAGGTAAAGCTCTCCGAACAAATTCTATAGTAAGTATAGGACCACTTTTTTTTTAAATGTACATATTAATTAAAGAGTTTAAAATAGATAAAAAAATATTTTATTATTTAAGTGTTATATATATATATATACATATAATTATTTATTTGTTTATTTATTTATGTAAAAAACTTTCTCTTTAATTTTTTAAAGATTTTGATTTAAATAATATTTTTTAATTCGACCTACAATATTAAAGAATATAAAGAGTAAGTTACCAACCAATTATTTTTTATTTCAATTGATAAACATTTAATTTTGTACAAAATATTTTGAGTTATTGGCATTGCTTTACATGCTCAAAGTTGGACTTGTATATGCATGTGAAATATGATTGTGAAAAATAAATTTGGATTAAATGAATATTTTTAAATATATATTTGGCCTCGAAGAACTAAGTATTAAAAAATAAAAAAGTTAAATAGTTAACTAAGAAAATCCTAAGTTAGATTATGAAAGAGCATAGTTAATTCTTTGAGTTTTATAAGAAAGTTGATTTTGAAATGTTATATTGAGATTGATTTATATCGGTGATTATGTTGAAAGGTAAATGCTATTTCTATAACTCTTAATATATGACAAAGATATTTTGAATTGAATTAAACAATAAATATTTGAAAAATAAGATAAAACCTTTTTCATTTTGATTGTTAAAGAGAACTATTTTACTTATTGTCTTCTTCACCTTAAGTTATATTTTATAATTTCATTGAGGAAGTTATGCAGTAATTTTTTCTCTCCTATGTGAGTTTAAATGTTTAAATATTCATTGGGACACTTAAGTAAGAAACACTAATGAAAAAAAATTAAATTTAATGACGAACTTATTATGATATTCTAGTCTATCTGTCATAGTATGTTTTGTAATTACAAAATTTTAAATATGAGAAGATTTATTGTATCGCTTCTAAATTTAATTAACATAATATATTATAATTATAATGATTATTTATTTATCTATTATAATAAATCAGACAATGATATATTTGTAAATAATAACCAAACTTATTATTATGTGGATTGTAATTTTGATCAATATAGAAAGTTTTTTCTATGTTAGCTTTTATTTTATCAGTTGTATTTTTTTTTTCTCACAATTTCTTTTTTATTGACATAATGTATTTTTTCTTGGAATTAATGAGCAAGAGAGTAGTTTGTCGCAATGTTGTCGAGTAACTACAATAAGGAATTAGGATGTGAGGATGTGCTAATGGTTAGGAAGACAGAGATGCTATTAATTGAGACATGTCAAATGGTCGAAGAAAGGATGTCATTGATATCTTGGAATTGGTGGTAGTAAAGATTCTTTTTCAGCTTCGTCGTATGATCTTGAATTATGCCTTCTATAAAGATAAAGCGATCAAGTATTAGTATAACATAATTTAAATAAAATGAATGAAAATGAATAAAGTTACTTCATGTTGGAAAAATACTTAAACATGGTATTATTTTTTATTTGTATACGTGCCACTGAATATTGGAATTCATTAATAAAAAAAAATATTAATTCCACTAATAATTTAAATTATATAAAGTAATATATCAAAGTAAACACGAAGTTAAAGAATATTTTTTATAATGATGTCATTTAGTGAGCTAACTCAACTAAACTCACTTATTAGTAAGCTAAAAAAATTTAAACCTGATCTCATCTATCATAGGTTGGTGAGTTAATTAAGTTAGGTCATTGACTCACTTAATTACAAGTTTTTTTTAATAAGAAAAAATTATAATTTTTTTTGTAATTTAAATATAAATAAATTCACCCTAAAGCGATGTTAAACTCAAAAGATAACTCAAATAAACCGAATTTAAAATTGATTCATATAAAAAAATTAGGTTGGTAGATTCTAAATAATAATTGTTATATTTAGTTAAGCAAATTCAACGAGACACCTCTATTACATTGAAAACCGAGAGTTAAATTTCAAGTCAAAAGTTAATTTTCGTGTGACTTGTTACATATATTTTGAAAGACGTTATAGTTATTTAATCTTTTGTTGAGAGAAGGAGCAAGTCGAATAAGAATATAGTCCTTAGTCATTGAATTAGGTATAAGATGAGTGTGTTATATATTTAAAGAATTTTTAAAATAAGTGTTATGAATGTATGAATAGTTATATCTGATTCATATTTTATCCTTAACCTTAAAAAGATGGGTTTTTGAATATGTTTTCTTGTATTTATATATATATATATATATATATATATATATATATATATATATATATATATATATATATATATATATATATATATGAGCTTGGAAAATGATATTTTAACACTATTTTTTTGACACTATTTTGATACTGCATACGTGTCAAAATATGATTGGATGATTTCAAATTAAAAAAAGTTGAGATAAGGACATATTTGAAAGAGAAAAATTAAAGTTTTTTTTTAATTTGAAATCGTTCAACCACATTTTAACACGTATTCAGTGTCAAAATAGTATAAAAAAATAGTGTTAAAATATCCTTCAATGAGCTTACCCTTAGATTCGTAGCAGGATTGCCTTGGATGATGACGTGGAGTTTTGTGGTTTATAAGATTAGCACGGAGGTTTGATTGGAAATCGAAATGAATATCTAAATGAATTATTGTCGTTTTGTCTTGGGTGTGTGAGTGGTGACAGGGACATAAAAAATTCTGATTGGCAACCTTAGAACACGTTACCCTACATAAATGCATTTTGTTAGACTTTACAAGCCACCTCCACTTTCTTTCTTTCTTTCTTTCTTTCTTTCTTTCTTTCTTTCTTTCTTTCTCATACTTAACTGTCGTTTACACCACACATTCAATTATTAGATCCACTCATTAAGGCTATGTCTTCTCTTCAGTCTTTCACTCTCTTAGTCTCTTCACCTGTTGCTTAAACATTTTCAACTCTTTCTACGGAAAAGCTTACCATATAAATTAAACATGCATCTTAATATTTTCACAACTTTTTTAAAATCTTTTTATAATAAAAAACGTGTTATTATTTTATTAACTTATTTATATTTAAAAAAATATTTAAAACAGACCAATAACAAATTTATATATATATATATATATATATATATTATTAAAAGGTTGTTAAAAAAATTTATTAAAAGAATTCTTTTTTCCATTAAATATAGCCACCAACCATGTGCTACAAGTGTTGAGAGGCTACTCATACACACTTTCAAATGCAGAAAAAGTCAAGTACGCCACAAAACCTTTCTCACAACTTCCTCATAGCATTAAATGGATCAAAACTGCACAAGGTAACACTTTGATCCACAAGGAAATTATTATAATAGTCATACTAGTTAATCACCATAAAAGGAAAAAGAGATTGCGCTAAGGAGTCTCTCTAGTTACGTAGTAACTTCAAAAAATAATACAAAGTGAATTTTGTTCGTAGTAATTTGCGCAATCGTTAGTGTACTACAGATTGTAATTTTCTCTCTTCTTTGAACCCAATTGGTTAGCTGGATTAATCTAAATGCTAATCATAATCATAGGCCATAAATTCGAATAAGTTAATTTTTGTCTCACGAGTAAGCTTGTATTATGCTTTGAATGTGCACCGTGTATAACTAGCATAGTACTGGAGACCTTAGTAAAAAGTATACGGTGTTACTCCTTCCACCTCTTCAAATGGGTCCTCTATCTCTCTATTATTTTAATTTATTTCAAAAATATTGTACATTTTTTCACTGTTTTCTTTTATTCTAAAAATACCCTACACCTCTCCACTATTTTTAACAAACTTTATCTTTCTCTCTACATTAATGGAGCATTTATTACAAAATATAAAATTTAGAAGAAATTTCAATATTAGTACTTCTACCATTTCCATTTTATAAAATTAAAAGTTAGATGCAAATACAAAATAATAAATTTAATAATATTAATAGCAAATAAAGATATATTACTATTATTATTATATAGTAACTTTATAATGACGAAAGAACTAATTCTAAATCTTTAACAAATAACTTTTTTTTTATATTTTAAGTATTTAATAATATTTTTATATTATTTATCTAATAAATTAAATATTTGAGTCAAAAGTTAAAACATAATATAATGTTAAAAATTATAGATATTATATGTAAAAAATAACACACACACACACACACACATATATATATATATATATATATATATATATATATAAACATTTTTCTAGAAAATTATAACAAAATTTTATCATTTATTAAATAATTTAAAAAGAAAAAAATATATTCAACAGTGAAAATAAGATTGAATCAAACTTATTTAAGAAAATATATCAGAAGTTTAAATTTGAGTCATGTAAATGCTCCATTAATGTAGAGAGAGAAAGAGAAAAATTGTTAAGGATCGTGGAGAAGTATAGGATATTTTTGAAATAAAAGAAAATAGTGAGAAGATATAGAATATTTTTGAAATAAATTAAAATAGTGAGGGGGTGCAGACCCACGAAGGTAGAGGGAGCAACACCCAAAAGTATATACTTCACGTATTTTGGCCTTGTCTAAAAATGGTTTTGAGAAACATGATCAAAGAAGCTCTTCCTTTGCTATATTTACCTTAATCAGTGTATAAAATTTGTTGGGATTTTACTGACTAAGGAAGTCGATACTTATCTTCTGGATCAAGGTCCACCTTCCAGTTCTTTTCCTTGAAAAAGGCTGCCACTTCTTGCATCTCCCTTTTTCTTACTACACCCCCCATAAGTTATAATATTTCCATTTTATCCTTTATTAAAAATTATTAAAAACCCTAATTTGACGTTTCTTGCACCATGAAATGTCCTGCACCTTTTTTCCTCTTTCTTCATTTTCTTCTTTTACATAGTTGTATAGGATTGAAGGCAAATCTCCACTCGAGATGTGATGAGAGATGAAAGATTGAAGGAGAAAAGAAATTTAGAGAAGAATTGCCCATAGAAAAGAAGTTGTTTGGATTATTTAAAAAAGAAAAAAATCTTCCAGAATAAATGTTTTAAAAGTTATTTCCAAATTTAAAAATACCTTACGGAACACTAATTTCAGAAAAAAACAATTATATTCCAAATCTGAAAACACCTTCCGAAATAATAATTTTAGAATATAAAAAAGTTATACTACAAAATAAATATTACAGAAGATATTTTCGAATCAGAAATACTTTTGAAACATCTATTCTTGAATTTTTTTTATATATAACTCAAAACAACTTCTTTTCGAAACTTCCTTTCCCTTTTAATCTTTCACCTTCCATAACAAGTCGAGAGGGGATTTTGCCTTCAACAATCTTGCACAACTTTGTGAAAAGAAGAAAATGAAACAAGAGGGAAGAAGATGTAGTAGATGTCGCGACGCAAGGAAAAAAAAGGGAATGTAAATATTTGGATTTTAGGGTTTTTGATATTTTTTAATAAAGGAGAAAAATGGGAATATTGTACCTTATGGGAGTGCAGAAAAAAAAAAGGAGACGTGCAGGAAGTAGCAGCCCCGAAAAAAAAACATTGCGCAAACTAAAAAGAAAATGCCTCGTTGAGCATGACAAACCGAATTATGTTCATAATTGTTAGTCATCAGATAAGAGTTGTTGCATAATCTACACCAAAAAAGTGACCAAAAGCTTATAATAAATCATAGAGTTTCATCATTTGTATCAATCTATCTAAATGCACAAGCAGTTCAAGAGCAGGTAATTCAAAATTTCAAATGGGTTGTAATATTCTTCTAATATTAACAAAGGGAAATTGAACCATACCATGTAGAATACAATGGTTGATTAACTGGACGACCCTACTAGTTTCACCTAACAATAGTATGACAATTACAGAAATCAAAGTACAATTAAAATTTTACAAAAACAATGACATTTCTAATGAGTGTTCTCATTTTTTTTTTTTCTTTTCCTGTAAAATGAGCTGAAAGACCACCAACTCTGACCGACTTTAGGTGGTTACAATCATTATCTTCATATGTAAGAATCAAATTAAGGAAAATATAATCGTGATGTCAGTGTATACTTTCTTTCACTGTCATTAGGTGCTTTAAGGCAAAAGTTTCGGATGTAGGCACCTATTATAAGAACAATGCACCTCATCTGTCAAATGCATCTACACATAAAGTATCTATCTAATTGGAAAAACACATACTGCATATTTGTTACTATACTCAATCTTGATTTTAACCATTGCTAGTTGTGGTTCCACTCGATGAAAAGTTGTAGTAGCCTATTTCTACACACTAGCTATAGACTCGAATCATTAAGACCATTAGCACTTTTTTCCGATTGTCTTGTCACTTTTTCGAGTTCGACAGAACTGCTGCTCGTGCCCTTGTACCTAAACCACCTTGCACATAACACAAAGTAACCTAAATTAATAATTTCTAAAGCGGCAATGAGGAAATAGAACTTATCCAATCTACCCTTGTTAAGATCCTCCGGTAACCAATTCCCAGTTTCAGATTTGGCAGTGACTTGGTGGATAATTGAAATAAGCACGCTACTCAAATAACTTGACCCTGCATGTCCGCAGTAGTAAAGAGAACCTGCAATGCTTCTCATGTTCTCAGGAAATTGTTTGTAGTAAAACTCAACCTGTGCAACAGTCATGAATGATTCCGCCAATCCAGCTAATATCAGCTGCGGAATCAGCCACATACCTGACATTGATGAGATTGCACCTTTTCTCATTGTTACTCCTAGAGGATTAGTCAAAGCCAGGGTTCTACGGTGTTGCTCAACCCTAGCAGATACTACCATGCTGAGTATTGCGAAAAATATTCCAAAACCCATTCTCTGAAGGAGTGTGATGCCGCCCTCTTTTCTAGTGAACCTTTGGAGTAAGGGGACAGCTTTTCGGTCATAGATGGGTAACCAAATTGCCACAGTAATCATCAAAAAGACGTAGTAGGATGCTCCTGGGATCAAGAACTCGCTTTGCCCAATACGCCTGTCAGATAGAAGGGCTTGGAACACTAAAATGGTGTGCTGTTGGACGATCACAACAAAGTATATAATGCCTGAAACCCATATGGGTAACACTCTCAATAAGCATTTAACCTCTTCCACTTGCTGCATACTGCAAAGGTTCCAGGGATCAGTAGCAGATCCATTGGGGTTTATTTGATCTTGGGGAGTCACGATTGCCGCTTTGTCAAGGAACCTGTCAACATAAGCCATCTGGTAAACACTTCTTAATAATCTATCATAACTAACAACAAATGCTAACTGCTTGATGTTGTTTACCTGAATTGATATGTATAGGGAAGTTTAGAATTCATTGACTTGGGAGCCACATAATTGAAGAGGGAAGGATATAGATATTCCGGGAGCTTCAGCCTCCTTTTCTTTGCTGCAACCACTATAACTTGCACTATACTAGTTATAGGGCTACCACTTGGTTTAACTTTCACATACATTTTGGACCCCATGAAGAAGATTATAGAAGATACAAACATCAAAGCAGCAGGAATTCCAAGACCCACTGCCCAACTTACATTTGACTGTATATGGACAATAATTGTTAAGGATATCATCTGAGCAACAGTGAAAGTGAAAAAGTACCAATTGAAGAAGCTAGTGATCCCCTTTTTCCCAGAATCCGTGTTAGGATTAAACTGATCAGCACCAAATGCTAAGTTACATGGTCGAATCCCTGCAGCTCCTATCATCAATAAACCTAAACCAGTCTTTAGAAATGTCATTTGCCCCTCTGTTGGTCCTTCACATGTGGGGGACTCTTCACACTGAGGTGGATGCAGCTTGTCTACCGCCGCTGTCAGTTGGATTGCAAATAAACCCTGTATGAAGCAGGGAAACCAAGGTATCCGATACAAAAATTAAACAAGCCAATCAGATAAACCAAGCACCTTTCTTTCTATATAGATTTTAAAATGGAATTACTTCTATTTGGAATGGTCTTAAATCACATTTTCTACTTCTCAGTGCCGCCGGCTCTTACAAATTCAGATATCCCTAACAGTGTTGTGTTTATCCATAAACAAAAAGCACCAGGCAGCAGCAATTTACCACAAAGGAAGCCATTGTGCAGAATGCCAATATCTTGTAGCGACCAAAAAAGGCATCAGACAGAAAAGCTCCTATTAATGTAGCAAAGTTGGTGCTGCCATTGAAGATGTTGATAATATTTGTAGCCGTGATGTTTTCCAAGTTGAACACAGTAGTAAGATACACCAAGAGATTGGATAAAGTGCCAATGGCTCCTAGCTTCTCAAAAATCTCATTTCCTGCCAATTACAGAAAAAAATCAGTCAAGGTCTAAGAAGAAAAACCAACAAGAAAAAGAAATGCATATAAAATCACAAAACCCTCCTCACCTATAATGAAGGGCATGACCTTCCACCCTCTGTAGTTAATCTTAGGGTCATCATCTGTTCCACTATTATCGCTCTTCAATAAACTTTCCTGGTCATCATCAAAGCTCTCTCGCTTTGTCATTCTTTCTCCAATCGTGTTCATGATTATAAGCTTTAAGAGCTACCTTGAAGAAGGAAAGGAGGGCAAGAACAACCAGTGAGAGACATCATGAAATAGGGGGAATTTCAAAACCACACCAACTATTATCATCGCACCTACCTACTAACAAATTTACTCAAGCTGATTTACGGATCCAGTCTTCACTCCCTGGTTCTTGTCCCGAATTTAATTTCTATTTACATTTCCCCCAATTTCATTTTTATTCTGATTGGGTATTTAAATTACCCATTTATTGTGTTTTAGTTGAAGCGAGTAGATCTTCGTCGGTGACCAATACAAAATAATTTGCTGTACCCAAAAAGCAAAACCCAAGCAAGAAGAGTACAATACAAAATCTCAGAACTTTGTTGCAAGTTAAACATTGCCCAGTCACACATACATTGTACAAAATGCTACCTTTGTAATTCTGTCCTAATTTTAAGTCCGAGGGAAATTTTGAACAAAAGAAGAAAATTTATTGCAATCTAATAAAACCCAGAAAGAAAGATATAAATTTAGTATAACAATAAGTCAACTCAGTACATGATAAGATGATATCTCGAAATAAAAGCGTAAGCAAAGGAATGAAAATTGAGAGAGGAAGCGAAAAGCAATGAAAAGGGGATGATAACAGTACCTGAAGCGAGAGATGTCAATTGGACGGAGCCTTCAAATTCAACTTAAAGACTTGCTATCAGACATTCTACTCACTCTACCTTCCTTCAGAGTTTAATTTTAGATTTTTGAGTTTTTGTTTAAGTAATATTTTTCGGATGAACTTTTTGAGTTGACCTTAATTATACTCTTTTATTTTAAGTAAAAAATTAGCTTCATCTTCCAACACTTCTATTATTTCTATGAAAACAAGGAAAGCTTTGTCGTCAAAATATCCATAAGCTCGGGAATCTTAAAACAATAAAAAAAATCAATTTATTGAAACATTTAAAATGTGTTTGGAATACAAGTAAAATATTAAGATGGTTTAATTTTGATTCGAGTTGAAAAACTAAATTATAATTTAAAAATTAACATGAATTTTGATATGAATTTGTTTACCTAGTTAAACAATAAACTAATAAAAATAATAAATTAAAAATTAGTTTACTTTTTCCTTTTATTGAAAAACTAACTACTAAATCTATCTCAGAAAAATTTCGTTCGCGAATAATAATTTTCTAAAAGTTCAGATTTAATATTTAATTTTTTTATTCACTTTATCTTTTTATATTTTTTAAATTAATTGAATCTTGTATGTAATTAAATTAATGTTAACTCGGTTAAAGATAATAAAATAGTAGGTCTTTTTGTATTTTAGAAGTGGAATACTCTATATTAATACAAAAGAAATACTAATATATGCATAATCATTTATAATATAAAGCACTATAAAAATAATATATACGTATAATGTGCTTAAAATATTCCAAACAATTCAAAAACCAAATATATGAATTTTTCTCAAAATATAACAACTTAAAATGCAATAAAAGTATCTTAAAACACCTATAAATATATTTAAAACACTAAAACTTCATTGTATCTTTCCAACACCCTAACTATTGTCAATCCTTTTTGTATAACTCATTTCTTCACATATATCATACATTTCATAATAAGTGATTAAACCACAAACCAACAAACATAAAAAATAAGCTAAGATAAATAAAATGATTCTTATTCATTTAAAATAAACAACATATATTCAATTATTCTAAGATAATAACATATAATCCAACATTCAATTCATCAGATAGACTCACATATAATTAATTTATTTTACTCCACTTTTATAAGACATATGTATTAAGTAAATTCAAAGGTTATGCATCTGTTACTTCATAACTTGTCTCACAAGAACTATAGCTATATATATTTCAAGATTGAGTAATCTCCCTTCCTTGTAGCATGACATGGTAACTTCTATATTTGCAAGTTTGATTAGCCACCAAATTCTTAAATATAGAACCTCATTCAATTTTCACAATTAAACATATTTCTCTATGTGAGTAGGATTGTTGCACAATTAAGATAATCTCTTCAAATCCCCCTTAATAGACTACCTAAAACAGAATCAATGTATCATTTCCTTCTTGAAAATCTTTATACTATCCCCAATTCATGCAATCAAACATAACAAAATTCTCAACACATTTTGATAATATATCTTTCATAAAATTCATTTTCATGTAAGTTGTAATATTCCTACTTTAATTAAAATAACATTATTTATTTTACCCTTACTTTAAAAAAGAGAAATTTTTTTTACTCATATTTTGTATTTTATCTAGACATAGTTTGAACATTAAGACATAACAAATAAATAAAGTAATTTTAATAAATATTGTAATTAAGTAAAATGAAAATAATAACAAAAGTAAATAATAAGAAGAAAAAAAAACCAATAATATATAATAATAATAATAAATATTAATTAAAATATTGTTAAATGTGTGTGTAAAAAATAATTTTTTTAAGAATCTTTCAATAAATAAGATAAGATAAAAGAAAGAATAAAAAAAAAGGAAAGACAATGAAAGAATATAAGCATATAAGAATACGAGATTTCATTTAATGCATATTTATACATTATTTGGAAAAAAATTAGCTTATAAACACATGTAATTGAAAAGAAAAGTGAAAAAAATAAAAAATTACATGAGAAAATTAGAGGAAGAAAGAGAGAAAGATAAAGTGTGTGAGAGAATATATGAATCCAATCAATAGGGTAAGGAAGAGTGAGGTTAAGTTAATTTTATGTTAATCTTAATAAATTCATGTGTGTTTTATTTATATTAAATCTTCTTTATGTTGAATATAATGAAAATTATATGTAAGATTAACCTTTTATGTTGAATATATACATAAGATATTCTATTTATAATAGAAGAAATATGAGATAAGTTCAATATACAAATAAAAAATAATAACAAACTAACTAGAGATAAAAGATAAAGATAATATATCTAACATTCCCTCTCAAGCTTGTGCATACAAATCGTATGTATCAAGCTTGTTACTAATATAATCCATAAATTTAGTGAAAATATTTGTTTCTACATTCAAGTGATACCAAATTGTTAATGATTTGCAAAGATGACATAGAAGACTAAATATCAACCAAGAAGAGTTCTGTTGAGCAACAAATCTAGGAGGTTGCTCCATGTAAATCTCTACCCAGTGGATAAAGAAGTCATTATTGAAAAGTCACCACGACTATACAAAAACTAACAAAAGTCATCTTTGGCATGAGAGAAAAAACATATGTGGACGGGTTAAATACAATAGTGCCAAGAGAAAGTTTAGAAGAGACAACAATGGAAGAAACCATAAATGAACAAGAGAGAGAAACCTTAAAAACCCAATATTCTTCAATCAAGACACCTTAAAAAGAGAAAAAGCTTCGATGGTCTGAATAGCCGGTTGAGGGAAGACGGGACGTGTGAAAACGCACGACGAACCTGAAAGAGGAAAAAGAACAACCTTGACACTCTCAATCACTGTGAGATGTGTCACCACGCACGACACAAAAAGAGAGTAGATCCATAACTTCAAAAGGTGTTGAAAACACGTAAAAGCTCTGATGAAGGCGTTGTTGATGGCATGATGGTCACCTGGCCAAGACAATCAAAACCGTGTAATCATCGGTCGAAGTTGGAACTCTGATAGTGGTAGCGATAAACAACAACAGTAGAAGGATAAATGACACAACATTCCAAACAAAAATATGAATATGTATGTTTGAAATTTACCTTTTTATTTAAGATACGTGTGAAAGTAAAACACAAAATGAAAATTGAGACTTTCCAAAGTACAAAATTAAAACTTTACAAATTTATAGATTTGATGTTTACAAAATATTTACTTATTTAAAAAAGGATGGTCATAACTACAAAATATTTAAGCTAAATCTTTGACAATGATGCCAAAAATTTGGTGAGGAAAACTTTATTTGAGATTTTATATCTATTCTTAAGTTCTAGAAGTCCTAATATCATAGTTTTAAAATGAGTTATTCAGTTGTTTGACCTATTAACAAGTGCATAAAGTTTGTTGTACTATAACAATTAGTGTATTTATAAGGATTTAAGTATATTGATAGTTGGTTTTTGTTTTTTTTGGATAAAAAGTACATATAGATACTGTGGATATAAATATTGTGGAAGTTATGATTAAATTTTATCTCTTCTTCTACTTCACTAGTATTGTGTATATTTAGATACAATTCATTCAATATCCTAAAATACACTAAAGTATTTTTATATTCTATAACCAAAGAACTTTACCTAGTTGAAGGAATCCTTGCCTTAAGATTACTATATAATAATAAATTAGAATTTAATTACGCGTTATTAATTATACATTGTTAATAATTATATCATTTAATAATTTTAATTTAATCACTTTGATCTAACACTCTCATTATTAAATTAAAATTTTATTTTTCACAACTATATTTTAAGAAACATCATTTTAATCATTGTTTAAAGTCATAAACTATATTAAATGCTCATTAAATGATATTTATGTCTGTACCTCAGTTGCTTTATTATAAAAATATTAGAATGAAGTAAACGATGAATAGCACATGAGACAATGCAGCGATTAGTCATGCAAGTCCGACCGTGGGTTTATAAAAAAAAAAGTACAAAAATAGACTGGTTTTTCGGCCTGCTAGTTTGTTTAGGCCCACTTTGTATAATTTATAATCCACACGGGCCAACACCAAAGTGGGGTGAGCTAACCTTCATCCGCATTATATGGATTTCTCTCAAACTGTGTTTATGACTTATGATATTTTCACTTATAAGGCTGTGTGAATTTTCCATTAATAAAAAGTCTTTCATCTGTTCTCAGTCTCTTTTACAATTTATTTACTTGGAATTTAGCTTCTGTTATTATATTACTTATTTATATTTATTATGAAATTTCTAAAAAACTTATATTAAAAAAATTATTTATTATAAAATTATAAATATTAATTATTTTAAGAAACGAGTTTATACAATTTATAATACATAATTGGAGATAAATTTTATCTTACTAAATTTCATTACTCACATAAGTTGTCGATGATATTATATAGTTGAATTATGATTAATTATATATAATATTCTGGGATGATAGAAATTCTATATTTTAACAAAATTGAAATAAAAACATTGTGTTAAGATCAAATATAAAAGTATTATTTAAATATTAAAAACATTTAAGCCTTTCAAATTTCATAGCTACCTTAAGCAGGTTTACAGTAAAACTATTTCGAAATCCAAAGCTAAAGGAAAGCCTGCTTTATTCTCTTGGCAGGAGAGAGTATGATTCTGAATTGATAAAGTGTTTGTGATATCATTCAGAAAGTACAGAATGAAGAGAAAAGCATTAGACAGTGTTAAGAGTCTTTTGAGATGGTTTGGATAGTTGATCTAGCTGAAGGTCATGAGTACTGCTGGTAGTAGCAGTCCCTTTGTATTTATACCACTTGGCACACAGTAGAAAGTAACAAAAATTGAAGACTTGAAGAGCTGTTATAACGTAATAAAAATAATCCAATCTCCCCTTGTTGAGATCCTGAGGTAACCAATTCCCAGTTGCAGATTTAGCTGTGACCTTATGGATGATAGAAATGAGAAAACTACTCAAATAACTTGATCCTGCAAGACCACAGAAGAAAAGAGAGGCTGCAATGCTTTTCATGTTCTCAGGGAACTGTTTGTAGAAAAATTCAACTTGTCCCACAAGGGTAAATGCATCAGACAGTCCTGCCAGTGCTAACTGAGGAATAAACCACAGAGCTGGCATTGAAGAAATGTCACCTTTTCTTGGTTCTCTTCCAATAGGATTGGTCAAAGCCATAGTCCTTCTCCTCTCTTCCACCACACCAGACACAAATACACATAGTGCAGAGAGAAACATTCCAATGCCCATCCTTTGAAGAATTGTGATGCCACCCTCTTTTTTGGTCAACCTTTGGAGTGAAGGCACGATAATTCGGTCATAGATTGGTAACCAGAGGGTGAGGGTCAGCATCTGGAAGATAGTGTAGGAAGCTGCTGGGATCTTGAAGTTGCTGTTGAGAACGCGTCTATCAGCTTGAAGGGCCTGGAACACCAACATTGTGTTCTGTTGGACAATCGCAACGTAGAAGAAAACTCCTGCAACCCAAATGGGGATCACTCTTATCAAACATTTCAACTCTTCCACTTGCTGCATGCTGCACAGATTCCAAGGATCAGAAGCTGACCCGTCAGGGTTTATACCATCTTCTGGGGTTATGATAGCAGCTTTGTCAAGGAACCTGTTCATATCAACATTCAACCTCTTAATTCTTTTTTCGGAATTCACTAATACACCACAAAATATAATGAATCAGTCATCTCTTACATATGTACAAACATCTTTGTTTTTATTTTTTTTAATAAAAAGTATATATTGAAGTCCACCACAGTGATACAAAAAGATTAAGTTAAATATTTACTTTATTAATGTTTTTAAATCCATGCCATATTATAAGAAATATAAATTTAATATAAACAACTCATTTGTGAATTTTTTAAGAATTTTAGTAAAAACTGTAGTTTTTATCCCGAAGAAATGGTTATAAAGTTTTGCTTTTGTTTTTTTATTTTTACTTCACACGTATATATAAATAAATTAGTAAAGTATCCTACGATTTCGTTTGTTTATGTTATATTACACTATTTGCTATAAAAAATAACGTAAGTACTCTGAAAGTCTCCTTAAATGTATATTTGGTTCAAAGTCACGTACTTGTTTTTTCAGTACAAAATTATGCAGTTTTAGTACATGAACGGAGGAGAATGATTTGTTGGTTTTGGAGTAAACATATACTTTTAAAAGTCTTGCAAGTTTATAGCATGAATTCTAAAAAAGCTCTTGCTTTCAAAAGGTTTCACCAAAAAGCTCAGTGTCTACTTGAATAAGGTTAAAGGTATTAATTTTGTGTAAAGCATTGGAAACACAGTATAAAAGATGATGATGGTTACCTGAACTGAGAAGTGTGAGGAAGCTTGGAGTTAATAGAGTGAGGAGAAACATAGTCAAAGAGGGAAACCAAGGGATAGTGTGATAGATTGAGTCTTCTTTTCTTTGCAGCCACAACTATAGCTTGAACTATGGTTGTTAGTGGAGCTGGACCACTTGTTTTAACTTTGACATAATAGTTGCTTCCCATGTAGAAGAGTGTGCAAGAGATGAGCATCAAAGCTGCAGGAATTCCCAGACCCAGAGCCCAACTCACGTTTGCTTGTACGTACACAATGAGTGATAGAGATATCATCTGAGCAAATGTGAAGGTAAAGAAGTACCAATTGAAGAAGCTGTTTATTCCCTTTTTTCCTGACTCAGTCTTGGGGTTGAACTGATCAACTCCAAATGCCAAGTTACAAGGTCTGATCCCTGCAGCTCCCACAATCAGAAATGCAAATGCAGACAGCAGAAATGCCATTTGGCCTGTGTTTGGACCTTTGCATATGCTGCTATCTTTTCCACACTGAGCTGGATGCATTTCCTTAATCCATGCTGTTAGTTGAATAATAAGTAGCCCCTGTCCAATAACCAATCACAATAATTAGTACAAAAAGTGGTGATTTTTATCATTTCTCTGAATTGGGTTGAACAATAATCAGGCTTATGTAGTTTGAAAATAGAGATTGAGACCAGAAAGGAAGCAATTGTGGCGAATCCGAGTGTCTTGTAGCGGCCAAAATAGGTGTCACAGAGAAAAGCCCCAATCAAGGTGGATAAACTGGCACTGCCATTGAAGATGTTGATAATATTTGTTGCTGTGATACTGTCCAAGTTGAAAACAGTTGTGAGATAGACTAAGAGATTGGCTAAGGTACCAATGGTTCCCAGCTTCTCAAAAGTTTCATTCCCTGCATGATGCGAATAAGATGACTGAATTCCAAAACAGTAACAAGGAATTATATATGTAAATGCATTTGCAACTTTTTGTGATGCTTACCAATGATAAAGGGCATCACTTTCCACCCTCTATACTTAATCTCTGCCTCCTCATTTTTCTCCATAGTCTCTACCTCTGACTCACTTTTCCTAGCAACGTTCATCACTGAAGCAGAGAGAAGTTAGGATTTTGTAAACACTTATCTGATATTCATCAACCTTGTTCAGTTTTTTCCCTCCGGGTATTATCAATTTATAGTATCACCCTATTTCCTTCTTCCTGCCCTTAGACCAAAAAAACAAGTGGATGAGATTAAACATTACATTTTTGGTAATAGATAACTCAAGTACAATAATGCCCACTATAAAACACTTTTTTCAACATTTTCCCTTTATTTACAAAAATTTATACAACTATATCAATTTCACTTATAATTTTTTTTTATAATTTCAACTAATTTTATCATTAAAATTATATTTAGAAAATATATTATTAGCACTCCTCCTTACCACATAAAAAAATCTATTATCAAGTATTAACTTTTCCCTTGAAAACTATTTAAAATAAGAAAATTGTATAAATTAAACTGAGTAATTCTTTAATAATTTGTTTGACAATAATAAATTTTTCATGATTCACACTTTTTCAACACAAAATCTTAAAATATGAATTTTCATTTTTATATAATGTTAAATTTTTTTAAAATTTACTGAATCTCGTACATAGAATATAATGTAAATAAAAAAGAAAAAAAAATATTATAGTAAAAAGGAAGGTGTTTGAATTAGAGATGAAAAGGAAAGATACTAAAACCAACCACTCTTTTTTTTTTAACACAATCACTTCTGGTTAAATCTCTCCTTTCATCTTTTTCTCCTTTAAAACTGTGGATGTGCAAACAAAGTCCCACATTGAATGAAAGAAGTACTAGTCAAGAGTTTACATTTACATTCCATTTTTTACATTTCCCCAAAAAAAACAAATTACAAGAACTGTTTTACATTCCATTTTTTTTTTCTCTCCCTCTATTAAAGCAAAGAGTATCAAAGTGTTCATAGAAGTACTTCATACATAAGATATTTTGGTAAGTTTTTTTTGTCTACAATTTCAATGTCTCTCCTTATTGAATGTCTCAATTGTATTCTTATTTTAAAAAATTGAAACAAACATAAACTTATCCTTAAATTAGACAAACACCCTTTATATAACATGTTGAGAGTATTTTTATTTAAATTAATCCTATTATATTTCATTCATGAGAATTTTTCTGAACTGGTAATTAAAATGTAACGTTTATAAGTCATTATTAATGAAAGAGCAGTGTCTCTTAGGATTGAAAGCTGACAAGTTGTGTGGAAAACTCTTCTCTGGAACTGGTGGTGGGGCTGATTTTCATTAAACTAGTTTTTAAGTGTTATTTATATAATAATAAATTTGTAATTTTTTGAGATATGAATTCATTTTAAATTACTCAAAGTAACAGAAAAACATTACATGGAAGAATGACACACGGAAGAAAACTAGTGACAAATTTATCATCATCTTCATCTTGAGTCCTCATCCAAGTTTAATGGGTAACTTGTGTTCACAACGCAACTTCCTTTCCCACATTCCACTCCTTCACAAACCTTATCTGCAATATTTCATATCCGTATGTCACAGATAAAGTCATAATACACTTTGTAGACATACAGTTTTCATACATTAGATGAATAGATAAAATAGAATAAGATAAGTTTTTCATTATGCATCAAGTATTGTCCCCTTTGACTGCCAAGGGAAACAGCAGAAAAAGAAACATGGCCATGATGCCCAATAATCTGCAGGAACCCATTTCTTTTGGTATATCACAAAACCAATAACAGTGAGAGAACAACAATCACAGGTTTGAAGGTCTATGATGGAAGAAAGCTGTCATTTTTCAGTACATATATCGCCCAGACGAAAAGGTTTAACTTAAGATAAAAATACTCTAAGGAAGACGAAAAAAGAGACAATATTAAACCATAATATAAAAGAAATTTCTCCTTAACTATTAAAATTTGATTACTGTATGAAATATGGAAGACAGAAGATAATCCATAACTGAAGCTTGAATGGCATTTATGGAGTTATTCCCAGTGGATCATGATTGTTGGTTACTGGGTAATGATTCAATTAAACTTGTGTGGAGGAAGTAAAATTCTTCATACCACTCATTTGATTGTGCAACAGTGTCCCATCGTTTGACTATAAATCTTATCATTGCTGTATCTTTGCATTTTAGTCAATACTACACTTCTTAAGTTCCCATTTCAAACATAGATTTTATAGTCCTAAAAGTACAAATCCATAAAGTGTAATTAAAGAACAGAAAAGTCCTCAATCACAGTCACACTCACCTTGTTTTCTGGCCAGACAAATTACAGACTTCACATGGGAACCACTTAAAAAGCCATCAAATTTTCTTCACCCAAATAAAATTAGGATTTAATTTTACAAATTCGATGTCCTCAAAACTTCAGTTGACTCTTGCTGATGTTGTTCTCCATGGTTCCACGTGAAGGAAAATGGAAGAATAATGTATACAAAAGTCTTACATTGTTCAGTTGATGAGTTGCTTTTTGGGAAAAATATATCTTTTTCTTTTTATTTTTCACTTTTAATTTACCAAAGTCGCAACTTTATTCTCAATTCGTCTCATATTTTCAAGATTTTTATAGGAAAAAGAAAACAAAAAATGTTTCTCACACAAATATTTGAAAACAAGATAATAATTTTGTGATTAAAAAAATTGCTTCTAGACCATGAGTCAAACACGTGTTATGAAAGAAGAAAAAAAAGGATTTGACAACAAAAATATAAGTTTAATTTTATTTAAATACTCCACTCTACTGGATCTGCTATGACACATAATCGATAAGAGCTCTTTCTGGACGCATTTAGAAAGTTGAATAAGGAAAGTTCAATAAAATATGGACTTCATATTTTAATAATTTTTTAATAATAGATTATATATTACTATTTTATTAGTACGTATATTTGAAACAGTTGAACTACAAATTATTACATAAATAATTATAAAAAAATTGTCAAAAAAATTTATTAAAAATATATTTTCCATAAAATATCACTTCACTGTTTAGAGAGTTTGTCGTATTCCTTTCCCGTGATCATATCCACCACCACTAAGTTTAATTTCTTAAACTATAGCCTTAATTTCATGGTTTTACCAAACTTAATAGTTTATTAAAACCTTTAGCTTTATCGGATAGACAACATTATTGCACAGTATCTGAAAAGTGTTCGAAATTATATTCTATAATTATTATGATCTCTGGCGTTGAAATGAGTCTAAGTTTCCGATGAAGAAGACGGGTATAATTCATTGAATTTTGTATCGGTTGGAGCGTGTAGGCTCCTTCACCACACAGTTTTTCAAATTCAGAGTCGGATGTGTTGGACGTTTGTGCAAGTGTAGGTTGAACTGTTGGCGTGGTGGCTCACAATAATTCATCTTTTGTTTTTGTACCAAGAAATCAATTTCTAAACGTAAGCTCATGCCTACAACTCAACATCTTTTCTTTCACAAAGCAATCTTTTTCAAAGAATATCTACATCTTTGATCACGTTTCCAATATATGAATAAGGAATTAATATTTTCAATAAATTTAAAGATTATGCTTTCAACCTATCGATATCATTCTGCTAAAAGAATAAGCAGCAGTTATATAATTAAGTTTTAAAATCTAAAATATAAATAAGTTTTTATCAATATCATAAAACGAAGTGCATATTAGAGTGATGAAGACGCTATTACATCATTAAAATGCTCTGAAATAGGAAAGGTTTAAATGCTAACGTAAAATGTTTCAAATAACATTCCGGATTTGGGCCACCAAATGAAAAGATTAGAATTGTGTTTGTGTAAACTGTAAACCAAATCAAATCAAACATGAATCGACAATTAGTTTTCATTATATATAGATTCGCTTATACATGTTTTAGTTTAAGGTACTAAGTTTGTTTTTGCATATTGTGTCCCTAAAATTTAGATACAACAATAATTGAAAATGGATCCAGAGTACGTGATGGGAAACTAAAATCAAAAGAAACTTAAATTTGTGAAAGAAAGAGATTTTGTCTATTTATATATGTGAAAGTCTAAAACTTAAGGAAGCAAATTTTGATCTAAAAAATCTAAACTATTATTTAATGACAAAGTGTCCGAGACACAAGGATAGAAAGTAAAAGACAAAACCTACACCAGAACTTAGTTACATTTAGTTTCCTCAAAGAGAAAGAAAATCTACCAAATGAATATACAGCAGCGCTAAAGAACTTGAATTTTTTTAGTTTGAACTCCAACAAGAGGAGAATGAGAGGTCATGTTTCCCTTTTGGTGGTGCCTGTTATATCCAATGCCTTCTCCTCATCATTTGGTTCAGATGATTCTCCCACAACATTTGAATGCTCTTGCTGTGCCTCTGTTTTGAGGTTGTCCTTGTCCTTGTCACAATAACGACATGCAAAGAAATTGAAGTAGATGAAATTCAAACCTCCCAGTGCAGCAATAACAGAATAGTAGCAGTCAAGCCTATTGTGGTTTAAATCATTGCCCCCAATCCATGATGTTTTTCCATTGCTAGAAGTTATTTTATGGACAATATTGACAATCAAGGAGCCCATGTAGTTTGCAATGGACAGGCTCAGAAAGAAGATAGCCCCAGCAACAGTCCTCATGCTCTCTGGCATTTCCAAGGTGAAGTATTCCATTATGGAAACAGCAGCAAAGGCCTCATTGAGGCCTGAAAGTGCAAACTGAGGCAGCAGCCATGCAAAGCTTAATGGTGAAACAAACAAACCGTGTTTCAAAGCTGAGTCACGCCGCTTCTTTTCAACAATTGCTGCTACCGACATGCATAAGATGGACAACAAGATCCCAATACTGATTCTTTTCTTCATGGCCAATCTTGGAGCCTTTATGCTTAGTTTTCTCGCTAGGGGAATGTAGACACACTCGTAAATGAATATCCAAAATGAGAGAGCTATCATTGATGTCAGGTTCATCCAACCAGGTGGGACCTTGAAGTGGGGCCCAATGGACCTGTTGCTTTGAACAGCTTGAAGCACCCCAAATGTGTTTTGCTGATCCATCACAATGAAGCCGCAAATTCCTGTCACCCACACTGGTAGAACTCCCAACAGACATTTTAAGTGTTCCACTTGTTGCAAGCTACAAAGTCTCCAAGCATTTCTAGCCATGCCTTGGTCATTCAATTCACTAGGATCAACTATTATAGCAGCCTTGTCAAGGAACTTGAACCTATCTGTCTGAACAGTCTTTGCTTCCTCCGATGTTGGAGCAGGATTGTAAACGGTTCTACCAGAAGCCTGTACGTTGCGTTTTCTAAAGGCTGCTGAAATTACTCGGGCCATGTCTGAGAAGATGCTCCCTTGAGGCTTCTGGCAAATGTAAGTGTGGCGGCCAAGTAGGAAGATGGCAATGGACAAAGCAAGACAGCAAGTGGGAATAGCAAAGCCTAGAGTCCAACTTACATTGGTTTGAATGTAGACAACAGCTGTGAGTGCTATAACAAGTGCAATGGTGAAACTGAAGTACCACCAATTGAAGAAGCTTTCCAGTTGGGCCCTACCCTTCTCTGTCTTGGAGTCAAACTGATCTGCACCAAAAGCAATGTTGCATGGCCTGATGCCACCGGCTCCTATGGACAACAGTGCAAGACCAAAAAAGAGAACTGCTAGCTGCAAGGCATCTGGAGATTGGCAATGGTGTCTGTTGTCGTCGCAGGGATGGGGTCTCAGTTGTCGTATACCTGCTGTTAGGGTTATGGTCAAAATACCCTGTCAAGTACAACCCAAGCTCGTTATGTATATACATGATCTTTCCTTCTGTAATGAGAGTAGCAATTACAATTTTGAAACTTGAGTGTGTGATGTTCAATCACAGTCTTCCATCTTATTATTTCTAATAAGGTCTAAAACCAAACAATATATATAATATAGCTCTCTAATTAACTGAAAGTTTATATGATTTTATACATTCTTATTTATCAGACTAGAATAAATATTTCCACGTGAATCAAGAATAGTTGAGCATTAGTGAATACTTATTGGAAGGGTGAAAAAATAGCTGGAACGTAGAAATTGATGATTAAAACAGGAGTGAGAGAGGAAGATGCATGTGATTTTCCTTACCAGAAATGAGGCAATGCTGCCGAAGAAGAGGGTCTTGAATCTACCCAGATAGGTATCAGAAATGAAAGCTCCAATTAATGAGAAGATGTTGGAGGATCCATTCCAAATTTGCACGACATTGACCACATATATATTACTGAGGTTGTAATTTGAGAGCAGATAGACTGTGAGATTTGATACCAAACTCATGGATGCCACTTTCTCGAAGGACTCATTTCCTTTGGAAATCGAGAATGGTGCATTAGAAGAATGAAGATAAATTGTGACGTAAAATATAGAAGATGGATGGAATTAATTACCAATGATGTATTTGATGGATCTCCAGCCTCCTGGTTGTTTTGCTGAAGCAGAAGATGAAGAAGAGGTTGATGTTGGCTCCTGTTCTAACTCTAGTGCACCAGAATAATCACTGCTCCCGTTCTCCATTTTCTACGTTTGGTTCGTATGTTATGTACATAATATAATAATATATAGTAGAATTTTATTTTATTTTATTTTTTTCTTCTGTCTGAACCTTTCAACGTGGTCTAAATTGGAGAATTTTTAGGTTCTTTCCTTAAAAATATAGGATTATGTGTTTCCATCAGCTACGATTTTAATAACTGTTTTCCTCTTATGTTGTGAAATATCTTCAGTCTCCATCTCATCCTGCATAATCTTGAGAATTTTTTTATTTCTTTTATTTTTTATTTTTACGGTTAAAAGCATTATATGTTTGCATCAGCTAGGATTTTAATAACTGCTTTCCTATTATGTTGTGAAATATCTTCGGTCTCCATCTCCATCTCAACTGCATTTTTATTGTAGTTTTATTATAATCTTATATCTTGCAAACTCCTAAAATGTTTTAATTTTTTCAAGTTTAAAACAAAACAATCTTTGACTGTTTTTCTATAATTTATTGCAATTACTATAACTACTTTCTTCAGTTTTTTTTAGTACTATGTTTTAGTTTATCCTATGACTTTTCCCCGTCAATCCACCGTTTTTTAAATCAGGTTTATCACTGTTTTAGCTTTCATTTTGAAATATAATTTTTCATTTTATATATATGTATTTTTTGTATTTTTTTTAAGAATAGATCTGCCATCCATAAATTGATATTTTAAATAAAATTTAGCTAATTTTTATTTCGTGACAATCTATCCCGTTGTGTCACCCTTCTTGTTTTTTAACTTTGTAATTATATATATATATATATATATATATATATATATATATATATATATATATATATATATATATATATTCATGCATAAAATATTTCCTTGATCTTTTTTAGTGTTTTAACACTGTATCAAAACTCTGGTTGATGAGATGCTGATATTTTAATAATACTACCAAAAAAATTCAATTTATTTATTGATATTTATTTAGAAATTTTAATAAGTAAAATTTGATTTATTATTAATATTTATTTAAAAAATTTAATAAGTAAGTAACAAGTATTATATACAGATTTTGTAAAGGTCCAAAAAAAAAATAGTTATATTTTACATTAAAAAGAAAATGGGGATAAAAATTTAATTAAGGTAAAAGGGTTTATTGGGCCCTAGTTGGAGGTAGCCAGGCCCATCAGACTATGGGCACATGACCTTTGCAGGGGTCTTTCTCCAAAAGTCAGTTTCCCATTCTGCCAAATTTCCCTTTCTCTCTCTAGAAAACAGAAAACCCTTTTTGCCCTAAAACATTTTCTCTGTCTTCTCTCTAAATTCCCAGCAAATTTAACCGTTCAATCTTTGAATAGGTGGTGCTCAAACGTTCACCGCGTCGAAAGCTTCGTAACGGACCAAACAATTTCTTGTTTCTACCGGTAAGTCGTCTTTCCCCTTTTCTCCACCGTTTCTAGAACTAGGGCATTGCTATTTTACTAAATGCATGTCACTAGAAGCGTTCTACTTCAAATGTGTGTTAATTTCTAGCCTAAAAAGCTAATTCTATCGTCATTGGGCGATTTATAGGGCGTCTTTAAAATTGGCTGTGAGGAGCACTGTTTAGGGCATCCCTGTCAAGTAAACTGTGAAGTTTTCCAGGTAAGGGGAGCTAGCCTTTAATATCTATGTGTGTATGATTGTTTAATGATATTTAGATTCTTGTTCATTATATTTTTTTGGTGAATGTTTTAAACTATGATGCAACATGTCTTTTTATTGTCTATCAATTATTATTGTGCTGCATATGTTTTTAAGAGTTGTTAATTGATATATATGAGATTGGGTTATAATAATTTAATCATAGAATTTTGTTCTTCGCATATGAGTTGCTGTGTGTTTTCGTAGTGATACAATCCAGATTATTACACGATGATACTATGGAAGGAGTGTACTTTATGACAATGCCTTGTGGCTAANTTAACTTTTATTATTGTCNTTNTTACTNTAGAAACAAATANCATTTTTGTGTACTGTTTAACAAGTAAAATTGTTTGAAACGAAGTTCTGTGACAACTTTTTAAACTAACGTGATTTATTTTTATAAACCTTAAATCTAGTTTTTCTTTAGAATTAAAACGGTACAGGGAAATATNNTTTTATCACATTGATTTTCTTATTATATATGTTAGGGTGTTTTTATTCATTTTGTAAATTGCAACCAGGACAACTAATTTCGTTGGGTCTCAAAATTAACATTTTTATATTAGAAAATTACTTTCTCCTGGCATAAGATAGTTCTCCTTTTGTCATTGAATGATTGATTTGCTATTGGAATTTAACTTTTAGCTTGGTTAAATATTTAATTATCCCAATATTGAAAGCAAACATAAACTTTTGTTATAATCACGTTTTTAGATATATATCTATATTATAAGAAGTAAAGTTTTTTTTTTGTAAACTTTATGATGATTCTTTATATATATCTATAACATAAATAATATAGTTTACGTAAACTGTGAGGTTTTAAATATTAATAATATAATAAAATATATTTATTTGATTTAAGAATGATTTTGACATATTTGGAGTGATGTTGTTGGATTGTCAGAGTCATGTATGTTCATATATTCGTGTAGCTTGAAATGTTATGATTACGAAATGAATTGATGAAATTGTGCATGAACTGAACATCTCAGGGTGAGATGATTAAAAGTGATGTGAGGGGTGTCGTTGTTGTCTGTATAATGTTGGGAGCTTTGAAATGGTATGTCTATCCCTACACTCAAAGCATTGTTCATACTCATATAGAGGAGAACAGTGTGAGTGGTGAGAGTAGAGGGAGGTCCTCGTCTATAGTCTTGGAGTTTAGACATAGACAGATTNGGGGATTTACCTTGCATAGTGTTGGGGATGGACCAGCTGAACTATGNAANTGCAAAGACGACCAATAGCTAGACAGTTATACCAAATCCGGATGAGTCGTGTCGTGTAATTTGATGCAAGGTGTGTTTGGTACGCTTTGCTTGTTCTTTTTATATTTAATTAAGCATGATGACATTGATTGACTGTATTATATGTATGTTGTTTGTTNACCTAGCTCACCCTTACTTTTGTGTTGTATGTTGCTTGGGTATGCTTTCTCTTGCGATGATCATCCTTTTGGATGAGAGCAGATATGGTTGAGGAGGCCCTCTTGGAGCAAGTACTGGATGACGCTGATGCTNCTGNTTAGCNCTCTTTAAGATTTCATTTATTTAGCTTATGTTATTTGGAAATACTTATTAGATTATTTTGAAATACTTTGCAATTATTAANGTTTTAAACTAGGCCATTCTGGATGACTGTAATCCTCTAATTAATCGTACTTTATACTCTAACTGTTCTCTTTATTTGGATGATGACATCTCTATTATATGATTAGCATTATTATAATTTGGGGATGTCACAGATTTTATATATAGATTTTAAAAAATAAGTTACATATAAATTTTTGTTTATTGATTTTTTGTATGTAAGATTCGCCTGGAATATATAGATTATGATGAGAAAATTTGAGAAGGACAAAATTTGTATCTAATGATATATAATTTGTATATAAATAAAACAAACCTTATTTATTGATTTTAGATATGGATCTAAAAAATTAATTATTAAAAAAAGGAAAGTAAAATTTATTTTTCCTTCTAAGATGATTTTCGCCAACTTTTCTCATTTCTTGAACTTCATCTAACCAAGTGAAGAAGTATTACCTCCAAACTTCATCCACAATGTTATTTCTCTCACTTTATAATTTGAAAAGAAGAAACACTCACTACAATTCTTGAAAATCACTCACTCACTCTCATATAAGAAACATTTCTTTTTCCTTCTTCATTCTTCTCTCTTTTCGGATAGAAGAAATCCTCACACGGTTGTGATTAAGGAAAAAGAGTTAAATCTTCTCTTGTCCTAAATCACCAATGTCAACCTTTCATGCACCGTTGAAATTCGATTAGGGTTTCAGAAGATCATTTGTTGTCAAGTTTTCGTGCTCTCTCAAACTCTAAGAGTTGCTAAGTTTTTGTGCTTCCTCAAACCTTAATTCAATCCTTATCTGATACAAAAGTTGTTGTGTTTCCTCATCTCACACCCTTGTTTCTTCCTTCTTCGTAAGAAAGAAATCATTGTCAATTCGTTCTAAACCCTTGTCGAGCTCCAGATGAGGTGAAAACCCTAGCCTATGTCTACTGCATATTTCAAATGTTTCCTGTGACATCTCTATTTTATAACATACATGTATACAAAAATCAAGACGTCACCATAGATGATATAATAAAACAGTTAGAGTGTTAAGGTACTTAAGTTAGGATTACAGTAATCCAGAAAATTTAGAAGAAATTTAAAACACGTGGGAAGATACTAAAGTTTGTCAAAATACATCAGAGTTCAAATAAAATTTAACAGTTTAAAAAAAAATCCTAAGGAACTAAGCAGCAACAGTGTCGTGGTTCTCCTCCAAAGCGTTCTCAACGGAGACGTCATTCTCCTCTGCTCACATCCAATAATGGATGATCATCGCAATAGGGAATCAAACAACATACATAAACACAAACAACAAAGGCAAGGGTGAGCTAATTATATAAATTCATACAATTGTATTAAACATGTAACATACAAGAACAACTTATATCAAACAGATTCANAAATANCACTTAAGCATGCAATTTCTAGACTTGACTCGTCCGGACTTTAAAATGAGAGTCGGGCTATGGCGAGTCTTGCACCCGTGATGACTTATGAAACTTGGGTTTCCCATCCTGCCACACTCACGAGGTTAGTCCGTTCCGCGCCTTGAGGCATACTGGGAACCCCCAAGTCTAAGGACCTTCTGCTACTTCTCACCACATGGTTCAACCTCTCTAAGTGAGTTTGATTGACCATTGAAGCGTCAGAATGACTCCTAAGGCTGAGCTCCTACTTTCATCTTAAAACACTAAGAATCTCACCAAGAGATTCTACACTTTGCATCACACTTACTACTAGAGCCATAATGTACTTTGAATCACACCGTAAACAACCTAGAACTTATACTTCATCCACTTTATCATCATACACTTTTTGCCACAATTAAAATATACACAATCTCAACAATATACATTAACTCATTCATCACAAGTTATAAAAATAATTGCTCCCTAATTTAATCCAAGTTAATCAATATTATAATATTTTATAATTTATTTCCAATGCCTAAACCCTATACAAATATAAAACCTTGTTTCTTTCAACTACAATTTTAATTTATATTAAACCAACATTTATATTATAATATTATATTATACAAACCTACTAATTATATCTAAAACTATATTATATTAATAACATTTAATATCATACCTACTGCGACCAACTTTTAAATGTAACTATATTACATTAGTATGAAGTAACGTAACTCTCTTCTTCGTGTGTGTATATATATATATATATATATATATATATATATATATATATATATATATATATACTTATATCTATACTATATTAACATATTATATTATATTAACTTATATACTTATATCTATATTATATTAAATACATTATATTATTTTAACTTAAAATTCTTGTCTGCAATCTAATCATTCAAGTCTTTTCAATATTAAAAAAATAATGTAATATAAAATAAAACTAATACCCCTTTTCTATTTTTTTTTTCTCCCTTCCAACTCTCTTCTTTTCAACTATATTATTTCCGCCTCCTTCATTTACTCTACCAAACATTCACTTTTCTATATCAAGCAACCCCTGGACGTGAAACTCCTTTCCATACAAAAACCTTCACAAAANTCTTCATTTAAAAACCTAGGTGGCTCACCAAGGTCACTTCCCAATTAAACAACCAATCTTCCACCCTTTCACTCACGTAAAGGAACAAATATAGCATGTGAACCTCACCATTTCACTCTCTGTCATGGCAATGCAGTGTATAAAATTAAGAGGTACTGCACTATTCTTTTGTCAAAATAAAAATATAATACAAGGCACAAAAAATAACTAACCATTAAATGGACATGGTTCCATTCTAAGCTACCCAAAAAGAAAAACACATGCATACCTCCATACAACATTCACTAACAAACGAAATATATATATATATATATATATATATATATATATATATATATATATATATTAATATATTAATATTAATGTTACAGTACCTAAACCCTCATCATCTTATATATTATATATATAATTTATATATCAATAATATAATATATTATGATACATATTATCTCAAACTAATTTACAATGTTTTCTTAATTATGAAATTACTTGTTAAATTATTCATTTTTATAGAATATTTGCTCCTAACCTCACCTCACTACCCAATTTCCTTGTTGGTTATATAACTAGCTTAAGAACTCTATATTTTTTCCAATCCTTCTCTTACCCCAATTGGTCACCGGAGAGTGAACAAATGTCTAACGCATCAGACTCACCTTCGACACCAACACATATGACTAGTCACAACTGACTGGACCAGGTCAGGGCTGCTCTATGATCAGGGATGTGTTAGGTTCTCTCTATCCTACCAATAGAGAAGGTTCCCAACAAGTCCCAAGTATTTTTATTTGATTTAATCAACTATTCTATTTTTTTTCCTAATTCCCAAAGTTATACGTCCCTTTCACAAAACCTGAGACTACACTCAACCCATAATTTCCCATCAAATCAGTATCACCCCCAACTTATTCCAGCAACCAGATTCATCAATTTCCTTCAGAGCACATCATAACCAATATACAAACAGGATTCATTTCCAGGATCATCAATTCAATGAAATTCAGTTCAGCAACACAATTCCAGGCAGATTATAACAATCAAAATCAAACATAGAGAATGAACCAAAGGTTCAGAACATTCCAAGACCAAATACTTAAAACAGAGACAATTAAATATCAAACAATATATTACAGTTAAATTTAACATGCATAGAGCATTAAAACAGAGCTAATCAGTGTACAAACACAATTCAACATATTTTCTCATAAATTCAGGAATTAATCAGAACAACAAATATATAGTTAGCTGGTGGGCATGTGACACCCGGGCACTGACGAAGGCAGGGAGTGATCGTCGGTGAAAGAGGCATGGTGCAGGGGGCACAGACAAGGAGCGGCTCCTGGCAGGCTTCCAGTGGAAGGGACACATGGACGAATCGAACATACACCGGAATGAGAGTGATCTGGAGACTGTATATGTATGGGACTATACAGTTGAAGGATAACTTAAAGGAATTGATTTGGTTACCCATATCACCAAAATGCATTTACTTTTCGGAACCTAACCCATAAAAACTTCGTGGTTAAGCGTGCTTAGCCTGGAGAAATTCTGGGATGGGTGACCTTCCGGGAAGTTTTCCCGGAAAGTGTGCAAGTGAGGACAAAACACATTGGAAAGTCTCGTGGTGATGTGTGGGGATGGTATCAGAGCCTAGCCTCTCCCAGCGGAAGTTGGTGGGCATGTGACACTCGGGTGAGGACAAAACATACTGGAAAGTGTCGTGGTGATGTGTGGGGGCAGTCAACAATCCTTGTAAGTTGTCAGGGTGTTACATTTCCTTTGGCTTTTTCATTTTTCCTATAGCCCCTAATAATGTCTTTTATGTTTCTTTTCACAATCTATGGTTTTTTCTCTTTTTAAATCTACTTCTAGTAATATATGTTTAGTGATTTGTGGTGTAAGATTCATAGGATAAGAATCATATACATCTTAAAAAGAAAATTGTTCAAGTTCAGTTGAAAAGCAAAATACTTACTGAAGATAAGAAGCCAATCTTTAAAACCCTTCACCTGATAACAAAATACTTTGAGGATTTATGCTTTAATGGTCTAGAGTTTGATCTTTGTTAATCATATTCTCTAAGTTCAATTGAATTTGTGGAGGAGAACGTGCTAGTCCACATAACAAGCACAAAAGTGTTCTCATGATAAGGCATACTAGAGATATAAAATCTACTTGTACATTTTACTCTGTCTCCATTCCTATAGCTGTACAATTCACAAGGAGAAACATAAGCTTCTTTTGTTAGAGATGCATGCTATGAGAGCAAATTTGAGTCATTTTAGTTGGGTATTTAGTTTTTATATTCTATTATGACGTTATGATCAATCTTTTATTGTAGAATCATGAAGCTCAATCTGTCATTAATCCTGCTTTTAGTCTAACAATATCAATACTATCTTCACTTTTTTTTGTGGTTGGGATTGTCATATTATCCCAATGTATTCTAATATTTATAAGGACAATATATTTTGATAACACTTTTTGACAACTTTTTTGACAAGGGACACGTATCATCATTTTATTGGTCTATTTGAATTTTTATGTTTAAAAAATATTTAAAACGGACCAATCACAAGCTGTCACAAATACGTTACCAAAAAAATTGTTAAAAAAATGTTGTTAAAAGAAGTTTTTCCTATTTATAAATATATATTTTTCACAAAAGAAATGTGAAAATTTTTAGTGTGATAATATTAACAATTTTTCATTTTTATCTTCATGTACTGGAATGAATGATCTCGTAAACAGATTTAATACTCCTTATGACAGACATACCAGAAGGGTGGACAAACTCCTTTTATGTGAGAGCTTCTTGGTTGTTTATTTCTGGTGGACATCCTTAGAGCACTTTTTTCACCTTTTTTACGTGGTTGGGCACTTGTTATTGAAACTTAGTATTGTTGTTGAATCTATGGTTTTGTTGAAGTATGAAATAGGCTTTTCTTATGATAGTTTAATTTTATTAGTTCTCCGACAGTTAACATAATTTTTTTCAAGCTTTATTATGTTTTACTGTATATAAAGAATTATTGTTGGATGTTGAGTTTCAGTCATTTGATTTTGCTAGGATGCATACACTAATTAAACAAATATAAATATATATAAATTTATTGGTAGGTTATTAATATGAATTTATCTTGTAAGGAATTATATATAGATTTATACTGTACGAATTTCATTGTAGATAATTTATTTATAAATGTTTTTGTAAGTAATTATTTATAGATTTTTTTTAGATAATTACTTATATATTTTTTTACATGTAATTATGCACACAAATTTATGTAATTATTATAGATTTATCCGTAGACAATTATTTGTGAAAAAAAATTCATAAATAATGTTACTTACAATTCTTTTACTTATAAATTTTGATTAGTAAGTAATTCGTAATTAATAATATTGTGGTATGTACGGGTTTTGAAAAATAATTAGTTGAAAAAAATTTAAATACTTTTATTCATAACTATTTTATTTATAAATTTTTATTCGTAAGTCATCTGTATAAAAATGTGTAAATTTTAAGATTTATCTACAAATTTTTGTGGTAAGTAATAATATTTTTTTTATGGTAATGTTAGTTGTATTTTTTTCTGTCTTCAATTTATGACTTTTTTTTATTATTTGAGTGTATTATTCTTAATTGTTCACTTTTAAGGAACATTTAAATGATAATAGAAAAGTTTTCCTAAATCTTCTCTTTCACATTCATAAAATTATTTTAGTTTTACAATTTTAATATTGATATTATGTTATAGAATATGTACAAGTTTTATTTTATAAACATCAGTGATATTTACAGTAATCATTTTCCATTCTTCTTAAAGAGTCTAATAATTAAGAAAACTTACATCATCCTCCATTTAAGTATCTCATCTATTTGTCTTTGTACATTTTTTTTAATTATCATAAGAAAGACATGAACTAAAAAGGAATAGTATAAGATAAGTTATAAATATAAAAATCAAATTTTTATTGTATATACTCACTTCAAATTTATCTTGAAACAGAAAAAACAAGAACATAGGATCCATCAATAATTTCATCCTAATTGTGCAATTCTTTCTTTTTCTTATTATTGTTAAAATTTAAATATTAAATTAGATAAATATGTCTGACATTTATCTGGCAAGGCGACAAAATTACCACGCGCTACCTGCTGCTATGCTTTTTCACTTCTCTTCTATTAGTTCTTATGGATGGCAAAATTTGTTTTTGTTGTACATAATTGCGAGTATCCTTTACACCCACGTGAAAAAATTACCACGCGCTACCTGCTGCTGTGGCTTACTTCTCTTCTATTTGCTCTTTTGGATGGCAAATTTTGTTTTTGTTGTACATAATGGAGAGTATCCTTTACACCCACATATTCGAGTGAAAAAATTAGCACGCGCTACGATCTGCTGTGCCTTTTTATTTCTCTTCTATTTGCTCTCATAGATGGCAAAATTTGTTTTTTGTATGACATAGTGGCGAGTGTCTTTCACACTCACATACTCGAGTGGTTCAAGAATTGTTTTTTGAATTTCGTTCTGCTTCGACCTGCACCACTTTTCATATAGATTTTCAAAATACTTGTCCTTTTTCCCTCTCTTTGCATGAAATTATTCTCACTGTTTTCTCTATATATTAGTTATTTTGAGCTCAAACATGAAAGTTAAATCATATGGTAACATCTGGGTCTACATTATTATCACACTCCCAACCCTACTCACTTCTTTCCTACTGATCATCACTTTAAAGTCATAATCTTCTGGTGACTAGTTTCAGTTTCTCACATAGAAAGTTCAAATTTCTTGAGAGATTGGAAATTGGAAATGGGGATTGTAACATGCATTTCTCTGGTGATTATGGTCACAGTTTTCTGCCCTTCTTCCCTTGCTCTCACCCTGGATGGTTAGAGCTACGAATCTCTTCCATGTTTTGTTTAGTTTTTCCTATGATTTTTTTTTTTTTTTTTTTTGTGGGGGGAGAATAAATGCATTCTGGGTACTTTTTCCATTTCACCTTAGCTATTTTGGGAGTTTATCTTTATCATTCTCTCTCCAAATCTTTGTAAAATGTTTCTCCTTGTGAAAACTGGAGTTTAAAGTTGTGAACTTTAACTCTCTTAAGCATGTTTTTTCGTCTGTTAGGTCTGACCTTGTTGGAAATAAAAAGTGCTTTGAATGATACTAAGAATGCTCTGAGCAACTGGCAAGAGTTTGATGAGACTCCTTGTAGATGGACTGGTATCTCTTGCCACCCTGGCGATGACCAAAGAGTTAGCTTCATGTATGCAAACAACACATGCACTTCATTCTGTTTCCTTTTTCTCCCACTTTCTCAGCTCAGTATAACACTTTGTGATTTGTTCTTCAGAAATCTTCCATACATGCAACTTGAAGGAATTTTATCTCCCAGCATTGGTAAACTCAGTGGACTACAAAGACTGTAAGTAGAAAACACCTTTCTCTTACCATTGGTGAACTTGCACATGAGACTTTTATCATTCTCATTCCATATGATCGCTTGCAATGAATCAGGGCACTTCATGAGAACAGCTTGCATGGAACCATTCCTAATGAACTTACCAACTGTTCTGATCTAAGAGCACTGTAAGTGAAATGGTTCACTCCTAAAGAAGTATTTATCAATTTCCTATAAATTGCTTTTATGCTATGTTCGTGATTTGTCTCATCTGATTGTATTCAAAGGTACTTGAGGGGTAACTTTTTCCAAGGAGGCATACCGTCAAACATTGGAAATCTTTCATCTTTGAATATATTGTAATTCCTTGTTCCTTGCTTTTCTCACTATTCCTTTATGATTCTTTGAGCTTGTTTCTACACTTTGTTTCTCAACTGCATTTTAATTTATCTGGGATTTAATACATAGTTTAAATACAGGGATTTATCGGGTAACTCATTGAAAGGTGCCATACCTTCCTCTATTGGCCGTCTCTCACAGTTGCAAATTCTGTAAGTCAGTATAACCTAAACCTCTCTGGCATAATGATATTAATAACTCTATGATTCATTTATGCTCACCCTCCCTGTCTTAGGAACTTGACTACCAATTTCTTTTCTGGTGAAATTCCTGACATTGGAGTACTCAGCACCTTTAGCAAACACTCGTATGTACTCCTTCCTTATTGCAGTTTATATTATACCTTGTAACATGCAGACTAATTATTTGTACTTATCATGCATTACAGTAGGGTGATAAGTTTACTTGGTAACTCTTGTGTTTTAAATTATTGGAGTCAAACATAGTGTTTGATTATTTGTAAACTATTTGAATTTGAATGGTGAGAATTATGGATCAAAAAGACTGAAGTCAACATTTCACTTTTGATTTCTGAACTTCTGCCTTCTATCTTTTTAATATGTAAGGTAAAAAAATCATTTTGTGTTTTTAAGTTTTCTTGGCTGTTGGATTTTGGATTTTCATTGACACTAAGAATTTTGGATTTTCTTGTTTTTTTTTTCTATATCTGTTATGATGTTAATGTATTTGCACTATGATCAGCAAGTTGGTTCTATTATTTCTTTACTTTTGTAATGACAAATCATTGCATGTAAATAGGTTTGAGGGAAATTCAGATCTTTGTGGGCGGCAAATCGAAAAGCCATGTCGGACATCACTTGGTTTTCCTGTGGTGCTCCCCCATGCTGAAAGTGATCAAGCCGCAGGCAAGTCTCCCTTTTGAATTTGATTTTCCTAAATACTATCTAATTTCCTTGATTTAGAACTACATACATGTTGAAGAATTATGGTCACTGTTTTGTATGATAATCCTTATCACTTCAATATATGCAGTCCCTGCCAAAAGGTCTTCAGGTTACATGAAGGTACTGTTATTTTATGCAATTGCAATTATGGGTGTCGCACTTGTCATGGTGCTTTCATTTCTGTGGACTCGTTTGATATCAAAGAAAGAACGAGCTGCAAAGAGATACACGGAAGTCAAGAAACAAGTTCATCCAGTAACAAGTAAGAAGAGTGTGATGTTTCAAAATTGACAATCTCCTATTAACTACCAAGGAAAAAAGAAAAGAAAATCTTCTAAAAATCTTCTCTTTATTCATAGATGCTAACATAATCTTTAACAGGCGCAAAATTTATTACATTCCATGGTAATCTGCGACACACATCGTCTCAGATCATAGAGAAGCTGGAGTCTCTAAATGAAGAGAATTTATTAGGATCCGGAGGATATGGTACTGTTTACCTAATGGAGATGAATGATGGTGGTCTATATGCTGTTAAACGGATTGATCGAAGTTGTGAAGTGTCCGATCAAGTGTTTGAAAGGGAACTCGAGATCTTGGGGAGCATCAGACACATAAATCTTGTAAATATGCGTGCTTACTGCAGGCTTGGTTCTTCAAGATTCCTTATCTATGAATATTTGGTCTTAGGCAGCTTAGATGATGCCTTGAATGGTACGATTCAAGCCAGTAAATTTTATAAAATGTATTGTATATTTGTGATGACTCGTCCTGTAGCTGTGCAATTTTCTAATTGTTACGCAATCCTTTGTTCAGAAAATACTCAAGAAATCGTACTACCGCACTGGAGTGATCGCCTAAGGATAGCTCTTGGTTCTGCCCGGGGTTTGGCTTACTTGCACCATGAATGCAGCCCAGAAATTGTTCACGGTAATATAAAATCTAGAAACATACTCCTTGATGAATGCATGGACCCACATATATCCGACCTTGGCCTTGCAAAGCTTTTGCTCGATGAGGAGGCACATGTTACCACAGTGGTAGCTGGCACATTTGGTTATTTGGCACCAGGTATGTATTTAGTACTTATAGGTGGCCTGATTATCCTTTATTTTGGGCTTTTGGATACAAGATGATCATATTCCATTCACTAATCAAATTTTCAATTGACCTATACCAAATGTGCTAAAAGAGTGGTGAATGATATGGTAGATAATTATTTCTAATGTATTCAATATGTATTAATTGGCCAAATGTTGATAAATGCTAAGAATACTATTCAAAGCATTACTCAAGTTGTCCCGTAACAAGACCCTATTAATTATTCAATACTGTATCAAGTGATTTTCTGAATTTAATACTGATTAAGTGGTGGTTTATATTTACGTGTCAACCAGAGTATCTACAAAGTGGAAGAGCAACTGTGAAGTCGGATGTGTATAGCTTTGGAGTTCTTTTATTCGAACTTGTAACTGGGAAGAGGCCAACGGATCCTTCTTTTGTGAGAAGAGGTTTAAATGTTGTTAGTTGGGTAAGCTAAGCTTTTTAACCCTCAATGCTAATATCTGGTAACACATGAAAGTTTTTCGAACATAATGTACTGAGCTTTAGGCAATTCTTTGCAGGTGAACACATTACTGAGAGATAACAAATTGAACGAGGTGGTGGACAAAAGATGCAAAGGTGTAGATGAAGGAACCCTTAAAATTATTCTTGAGCTAGCAGCAAGATGCACAGATGGAAATGCAGATGATCGTCCATCAATGAACCAGGTGTTACAGTTGCTGAAACAAGAGGCTATGCCTCCTCAATTCCAGTTTTGTGAGTCTGATTCAGATTACTGACGACAAAAGTAAATCCTATCCAATCATGCTGTTTCCACCGCACCGTTACTGTGTTCCCTTTTCCTTTGTGACATTCTAGTTTTACTTTGTTGCAAATGTCCTCTTCTGAATAAGCTAAACACTTATCCCCTTCAATGTTGTCCCCTTCAACGTTGCAGTGGGTTTTTATATTTGGAATGGCCTCCATTCCAGCAATGCTATCACTTTATCGTACAATATTGGTCAATTAGCCTTTCTTAAATGTGAGCTTTTTGGTCAACAATTTCCGAAGACCATTAACCGACAACGTTAATTTACCTCTGCTTAAAAAAAGAGGCCATAATAGTTTCATATGCGATATTATCGTCTTTATGCTTATAAAATGCCTAATAATTTTTCTCCAAACACAACTATGAAAACTGTTTATCGGCACAATTTATCCAAAACTGTTTGTCAATTTACAGCTAAAGAACAAAATTCTCCTGAAATTCAAAAACTTGCCTTGGAAGTCTGATTGGAATCTTAAGAATTTTGTGCAGATTCATACAAAGTCCGACACAAATTTTTAATCAATCATTATGAATGAATCGAATTCGGAGCTTGTTATGTTAGTGTAGTTTCCTTGAACTGTTATTATAATATTTTACCTGGTCAACTAATTAGTGACTTAAAATCATCATGTATGATTGGGAAAGTATTATTGGAAAAATTGGCATTGTTATATTATAAACATTTTATTTTGAGATGATAGTATAAAAATCCTTTAAAATTAATCTTTGAAATTAATTTATAGGCATTTATTTAGCAATAAAGTTTTACTTTTTGAATGAAATGCCTACAAATATAGGAGGATTAAAAAAAGTAATAACATGAGAAAAACCCAAGTAGAGGTTGGGTCCATTGAAATTAAAGTAATAGGAAACAAAGAAAAGGTTAGATTTTGTTAACGGCGTCCTTTGGCTCTCTTCAAAGGCTTATTCCTTTGGCCTTTGCTTTTCCACGATCCTGACCTCACCTTCTCTGATATTTGATAGAGGGACTCTTGAGAATTCGAGACTCCAAAACTGAAGACTAGAGAGATGAGTCAAACATCATCTGGAATGGTCGGTGTTGGCAATGTTGCCACCAATTATATGCTCCCATTATCGCTACCTTCATCATCTTCATTTGCTTCCTTCTGTTCTAACACCATCAAACGCAAGGTAGTAGTAGTGTTGGATTATTGGGCAGCTACTAACTGTAATCATAAATATATTCAAAAGGGAAGGAAAAGAGGATATGGGATTGTGGCATCAAGCAACCTTGCTTCTCCATCTATATGGGATGATTGGAAGCCTCTCAAAGCCCCTTCCACTCCTTCCCTCAGTGACATTCTTTGGCCCTCTGCTGGTTAGTTTTTTCCCCTCTCTCTCCTTTGTTTTCGGGAAATTTGAACTCGCTGAAATTTTGCAGCTTTAAATGTTTTTTTTCTTTTAATTAAAGAAATTAATTGAACAGGGGCATTTGCGGCCATGGCAGTATTGGGAAAGCTTGATCAGTTATTGGCACCAAAAGGACTCTCAATCGCATTTGCACCATTTGGGGCTGTTTCCACCGTCCTCTTTGCCACTCCCACTGCCCCTTCTGCCAGGGTATAATTGCTTTTAACCAATTGAATGCACTGTGTCTAAATTTTCATATGCTCTTCCACATTGTCAACTATTACTAATGTTCATTTTTTACTAATTTCAAGTGAAAAACAATTTATCAGAATCTGCTTACTCATTAGGGTTCGTCTAGTTCTCAGAGTCATATGTTTAAACCTGATAGTGGTCATTTTAAAAAAAAAAAAAAGACTTGCATGTTTTCGGCTTAGAACATACATAGACCAAAAATAAAATCACCCCACAAAACTCATTGTTTACTTCAGAACTAAATAACCCACATGTGATTATGCAGAAGTACAGCATGTTCATGGCTCAAATAGGTTGTGCAGCAATTGGTGTTTTGGCATTGACAATATTTGGGCCCGGATGGCTTGCCAGAAGTGCTAGTATTGCAGCATCCGTTGCTTACATGATTTGCACCAACTCCGTTCACCCCCCAGGTATTTTTTTCCTCAATGTTATTTTGTTGTGGTTTGAATAAACTCATTAAAGCTTCCAAATTTTCTGCTTAACTTTATTCCAATAATACATGCAGCTGCTAGCATGCCATTGCTTTTCATTGATGGTCCAAAGTTTCATCACTTGAATTTCTGGTATGCATTATATCCCGGGGCTGCGGCATGCCTTCTGCTTAGTTTGGTGGTGAGAAATCTGTTGTTACTTGAAACATACATTGCTGCTAAATGAGTTATTCATTGCAAAAATTTACTAATTGGAAGACCCCCAATGTTTTTTCAGCAAGAGGTGGTTATATACTTGAAGAGAAATTTCAAATTTTGATCGCCTCTCTGCACATTGTACATCTCTTCTAATTTGATTTTCCGAAGGGCCAAGAAAAACATTCTTTGATCAGAATCATATTTGTAAGTAGAGAGCATCCACAACCCAAAGTAAATCTGTCCTGTATTTTCCTTCACGAGGCAAGGTCAAAATTGGAGATTAAATGGATCTTCTCATTTGCAGCTACTGGTCTTGTAATGTGTTCATTAAGTGTACTTTCAGAAAATTATTTGACAACAATGACTTGTAAACATTGCATATCAAACTGTGCCTCCTCTATTAGAAAGTCAAAAGCCTAACATACATATACATATCTAAAAGGGATCTAAATCATCAAAAGCCGTAGCAAAGTGCAATAAATTCGTGATAAATAAGTGAATAACACAGTACATTATCCAAAAGCATCGACTGTTGCATCAGTCAATGCCTGCAAATTTCTTTGATATCTTGCCAAGGGAGCCGCCAGTGATTGGGCCAAAACGGGAACGCCAAATACAAAAGTTGTTCCAATAATGTTAATGCCATGTAATCCATCCTCATCTAACATCTTCGTAATTATTGACTTCCTTGTGGGCTTAACATGAACCCACATGCAAGGAACAGCTCAACTTTCACTGGAACAAAAAACATTATAAAAGACTATTCGTACCAATTATGAACACTTCATATGCTTTTTTGGGCTTGTAGTCAGGGAAATAGTTCCTATTCGAATTTTTTCAAAGGAAGTTATTTTTAAATTAAACTAAGAAGAAGAAGAAGAAGAAGAGTTGAATGATAAAGCTAAAGGGTCCACAAAGAAGAAGGCACTAAGGCAACTACAGGAGCCGGTGGCATGGTCTCCTAAAAGTTGAAACACACGACACATAAACATAAACTCCCTTTAATTTTATTTGAGGCAACGCAGTGGAACATATTGACTCAGAGAAAATGGGTGGTTGGTGAACAAGCTATCACATTCTGAATTGTTAAAGTGGGATCTTAAACATCACTAATTCACTTCTTTTTAATAGCAAAAATACTGGATTAGTGAGTGGCTCATAATTGTACAATGCTCCTATCTCAAATACCAACATGGCAGCCCTTGTTAATTAGGTCATAAATCCAATCATTAATTAGGCTCTAATTTCTCAAGTGAATTTTGTCTCTACACCGACTTCATTTCTACGCATCATTCAGTTTGAATAAACCAGAAATGAAAGGGAAAAACAAAGCTGAGTTAATGGGATGCATGAGATGATGCACGACAAGGACGACCCCACACACGATGCATCAACATCACCGGTTATGTCAATGGATAGAGTTTCGTTTCGGTTCAGTGTTACATTATTTCTCCTTCAATTTTTTATTTTTTTTTTATCTTGTGTTTTGTTTGGTGACATTTGAATATGAAAACTCTTTCTTTATTAACACTAATACGAAATTGACTTTCAAAAACGTTAAACAAAAAACCCTATCTACACATGTATACAGAATATGAAACTTGACACACTGTTAGTCAAATTACTTTTAAAAATTAATGTGGTTAGTTTTAAGACTAAATCTAACTGTTTGAAGAAAAATGAAAATAAAACAAAATGTAAATTTAATAACTCTTGATACAGTTACACTCTGCTAACTTTTTTTTTTTGTATATTTTGATATTTCCTCAAAACTATGCATAGAAAAAATATAACGTAACTGTGTATTAATATAAGTGAAATAGTATAAGCCATAAATGGGTGGGTGCTAAAATAGACAAGACCTTATCGATGGCCATTGCTTTCTTTGTTTTCTTTTTATTTCACATAATGTCAATCCAACAAGATTTTCTGCATTTTTGGACAAGATGCTTGCAAGATTATCTTTTTCGGAAAAGGAAACACTTCTCTTTTAACTCTCTTAAATTCGATGCTTATCTTTTTTTCATCTCTCTTTTAAACCATTCCTAGGTTTCTTTGACGGGACAAACAGATAGCATGATACAAATAATGTTAAAAACAAGACACCAAATCTCGAAATTAAGGATACTAAATAAGAGAACACAATCATGGAACACCATATATTATTATTAGTGTTACTATTTTAAAATCATCTCTTCAAAAATTTAAAATTCTTTTTATTTTATCCACTAAATCACTACATTTACTTCTTTTCTTAACCATTATACCTGTATATTAAACAAGATATATTAATTTGATATACAGTACTTTCTGTAGCGATTTTATTTATATATTTTTCAAATCACTCACAATATTTTAACAAATAATGAAAAGAAAGATTAAATACATGGTTTTAGTTCTTGAATTATTTTAAAATATTTTGTTTCATTCTTAATATATTTACATATTTTATAAAAATTACTTAAAATATCTTATTTAATAAAGGACGTGTAAATGATATATTATAATTTATTATGAAAAAATATGTTTATTGGAAAAAACAACTTAAGTAATTTTCATAAGATATATAAATAAAATAATGTATATAGTTTATACTAGAAATAAAATAAATATATAATTTATATTAATAAAGAAATAGGAATTTTAAAAGAATTTAAGAAAAATGTATATTTAAACCATAGAAAAAAGTTATGGTTTTTGTTTTGATATTGATTTTGTTTTTATATATATAACTTCCTTTGTTGTGTTATGTAGAGAAATTTGAAGTAAGAAAGGAGTAAAAGGAGTGGAAGAGGACATTGCGATGAAGTACTGCCAAACAGCCTTACAATGGGTCCAACGAAAGCAACCCAACATATACGTGTAATCTCCTGTCATCTCTAAGCTTGAAACGTGGCCTGTATTTTTAAACTTTCTTTTTAAAACTTACAAAAATGTTAAATATGTTTTTAGTCCCTATATTATGGGGTAATTTTGGTTTTAGTCCCACTCTTAAATTAAGGTACAATTTAATCCTTCAACTTTAGAAAACTCTGGTTTTAGTCATTTTTATCAAAATTTGTTAACTTTATTTGTTGTTTCAAGTACGTTTTTTTATAGCATTTGGACTATTTACACTGTTTGACACATTTTTGCTTCAATGTTAACTGAGAAACACGTTTGAAACAACAAATAAAGTTAAAAAAATTTGGTAAAAAGGACTAAAACCAGAATTTTGTAAAATTAAAGGACTAAATTGTACCTTAGTATGAAAGAGGGACTAAAACCAAAATCGCCCCAAAATATAAGAACTAAAAACATATTTAACTCCTCACAAAAATTACAATTTTTTTTTTCAACACGAGTGTTGAGTATTTAAATATGAATCTAAGTTTTATATTAGATAAAAATAAAAAAGTAAATTTTTTTTCTCATTTCTTTTCCTATGTACAATGTCACCTTAATCTTCCTCAAAATTATACTTTAAATTCTTTTTAATGATAGGATTCATCGCATTTCAACTTCAATAATCAATCAATCCCTTTATTCCATAAAATAAAACAAAAAATGCGCCATAAATCGATGCCAGTGCTGTCTCGGTCTTGTCATTTCTTTTGATTCCTTTGTATTTTTCGCTATACTACAAAGTTTTCTTACATTATCTATCTACCCCTTTTTAAAACGTGCCAATTAAATTCATCATTTTCAGTACAAAATAAATAAATCACTCTACGTACGTACTACCATACCCAACATCCTCCCTTCCGAATCATTATAATTCACCACAATAATTTTACTAACTTTTCTCTATTTCCATTACATTTTTAAACTTTTAACATCAGATAAAAATATATAATCAATAAAAGAATCACAGACACTTTATCTTTGTATTAAGCAAGGTTTTTAGATTGAAGTCTATGTACGTTGTACTGTTTAGAGTATTAATGATGCTTATCTTTTGTGTTTATGGTATTTTATGGAAGATTTTTTTGTGGAGCGTTCATAGAGAATCGCAGATTAAAAGGCACGTGGCAGGGGAGGTCAACGTCGGGTGGGGCCCAGCGTGATGTGTAGATTCCAGTGCGGTGTTTGCACAAGGCATTTGGTGTGGTTGCTCTTCAATCTGGCTCGCTCGCGCCTCTTGATTTTCCCAATTTTTTTTTTGTTTGACCGAAGAGGACAGAAAAACGTGGCAGGTGGTGGCATGGTGGCCCTACACGTGGCAGAATCTGGGGTTGACTCGGTTGGTAGGAAAGCGTTTTTAGAAGGTGGCACCTTCTGATTGGATCTTTCATGACACGCCGTAAAGCATGGACCTTTCCTCACGCAATTTACTTCCAAATCCTAATCAATTAAATTAAATTCGTAATTAACACCAGAGATAAATGTGAACGACATGTTGACCCTAATCACAGCCATTCTCAGCCACCAATTTCAATTATTCTACCATTAACGTCTTCTTCTCTCCTCTGTGACTTAGTATTCAAAATAATCATATGTAACATCATTATCATCATCATCATCTTCATCATACAACCTGATTTCTTTAGGGTTTTGTTCTACCGTTTCATTCTTTTTCATCCATATTTACTAATCAAGTATTACAAATACTCCCAATAGAAAACCAGGAACAGTAAAAGAGACAAAAGATTAAGACAGTGTTACTCTTTCGTTGTCTGACATGTTCTTGCCTTGTTAAGAACAACTTTTTTTCTTTCCGGTTCCTTTTAAAAAGGAAAATGATATTTTAACATCATTTTTTGAGACTATTTTGATACTGTACACATGTCAAAATGTGGTTGGACGATTTCAAATTAAAAAAACAAGTTTTGGTTTTTCTCTTCCAAATATATCCCTATCTCAACTTTTTTAATTTAAAATCGTTCAACCACATTTTGACACGTGTGCAGTGTCAAAATGTTAGTCAAAAAAATGATGTTAAAATATCATTTTCCTTTTTTAAAATTCAACTCATACATGTGACTCATGTTTAATGTTTGCATCGGGATTATGGTATTTTTTGTTTTATTTCATTGTTTATTGTTTTATTTCAATACCTATCTTCAATTTTACTTCTTTTTATGTTTCATAAAGGATGATAATTACATTTAAAGTTATCAATATTTACATTATAATCAACTAATCAAAACATAAATGATGTCGCGCCTGTGTATGCACGAATATTCCTATAAATACAGCTACCTATTTTTTCAAATAAAAATCACTGGATTCGAAATTAAAATCTTACTTAGAAGTACATGTATTATGTGTATTAATGACGGTTTTTTATTTTTGTATAATCTGTTTTACTTTTGGAATAGACATGCCTATTATTCTTATATAACGTGACAAAAAATTGTTTTTACTAAGTATTTAAATACCTCTCTCACCTTTAATAATTGAAAGTGTTTTTCAAAAATAAAATTATAACAAAATATTTAAGTACTTCTTCCACCTTTAGTAATTCAAAGTTTCTTTAAAAAAGAAAAAACTAAGTTACATAGCAAAACATATCTCAATTTTATAGACTTTGAGATACTGTCTCGATGGAGTTAGATTCAGAATAATAACAAAATCTTGGATTGGTTAAATATTTGTTTTTACTAAATTAGTTAAATAAAAATAATTCTCAATTAACTTAACCAATGTGATAACTCATTTTGATTACTTAATATTTTATATTTACAAGAACATGAGAATATTATAGATATATGATAAAATTATTAACCTTTATTTATTTTATCATTTCACTTTTGCTTTAAACGAGTATAATCTTGATGGTAAACATATTGCATAAATAGTCGTCTACCTATTAATTTAGACGAGATTAATTCATTAAAAAAAAATTAATGTCTAAATAAATAGAGGGAAGTAGAAAAGATATAAGTTTAGAAGAAAAAAAAAAGTTTATTGGTGAAAAAACATCCATATTTTATTCCATGCTCTTCAATAATTATTTCTCATCCTCTTTACCTACCAACTTTAATTTTCCTGGAGTCCATTTTTATGAATGGTGAAATAATAAAGAAAAAAAAAGATTTTAGTGGTGAAAAAACATATAAATTATTAATTTATCCAAGTAGGTAGAAAATTGTGGAGAAAAGGAATAAATTATAAAAATGTTCAAAGTGGAGAAGATAAAGAAGAAGAGAAGTCGGTGATCCCCGTTGAATGGATAGGCAGAGATTTTTGGCCAAGTCGTAACGAAAGTGACACTCTTTCTTTCAGAAAGCTTAAATGTTATGAAGTTGGAAACAATTGCAAGTGCAGGCAAGTCAACTTCGAATGCAGAGTTCCTTACCGATTCAAACTACAATCATACTCTTCATCTTTCCAATTTATATTTCTTCATTAAACTAAATCCAGAATTACATTCTCAACTCGAACGCATTATTTAATTACATTGGAACCAACAATTTCATTACAAGTAGCAAAATGCGCCAAAAACCACCATCTCTATGCTAATAAACCTATACTCATTCATCTCACTTATTGCCCATTTATAAATTCTCCACTAAAACTGCAAATACTAAATAAATAAACACTACACACGGCACAGACACACAAACATTGTAGAAAACTTAGTACTCCCAGTTCCAAAGACCATGATCTTCCTCCGAGAATCCAAAATTACAAGAACTTTCCGTTGGGTCGGAGTAATCCGCATCTTCCAGTTTCGGAAAGAGGTAGGAAGGGTACAGATTCTTGCTCAGGTTGTCTTCTTCATCTTGTGACATGTCCGATTGATCAGGCTCAAACACATAAGAAGAATCACCATGCTCTAGCACCGCCGAGTGAACTCCATCCGTGTAATGCGGGCTATCGGAGTCCAAAATGTCACTCCTGGCTGAGCTGATATCTTCCTGTTTGCAACCCCCAACAACACAAGACACTTTCGATCCTTCACCTTCCGAAACTGAATCAAGTACAGGCCTTTGGTGTGGTTCCTGATCCTGTTCCTGCAACCTCTTTGTTCCACTTTCGGCCTGCTTCAACTGCCCCTCTTCTTTCTCTCTTGCAACCACCTTCTCACTCAGGTGCGCCACCTGATTTAACCAAAACGTTACACACCCAGAAAATAAAGTCACCGGATTGTATCAATACATGAATAAACGAACATTATAATTCATGGACAGAACTTATATATGCTGTTTCTTTAAGTGTTGTTAGCTCTGTTAAACATTTGTTATGAAGATCAAACTTCAATTTTTGATAGAAAAATAATCATTTTGGATCTAAATTGAATTCTGGATTTGATTACCTCAGATTTCAACTTGTCTTTCTCCTTGAGGAGGATTTCGTAGTTGGCCTTGAGACTCTCATAGCTCTCATGCAGAAGCTCGTAGTCCTTCTCGAGCTGTTTGGTCTTCCAGCGAGCACGACGGTTCTGGAACCAAATAGCGACTTGTCGTGGCTGCAGACCAAGGTCTTTGGCTAACTTGGTTTTTCTCTCGGGTTCAAGCTTGTTCTCTTCCTCGAAGCTCTTCTCGAGAAACTGAACCTGATTGGCAGAGAGACGGCGCTTCTTCTCAGGCTGATGAAAGTACTCGTCCATGCACTCATCTCCATTCTCGTCTATATCAAACGCGCGGAAGAAGGAACCGTTACACCCCTTCCCTCCTTCTCCTTCGAAGCTCATCATGGATCTCGAACCTGAATCAAATAGCAAAAGGTCAAACACAGCGTCCATCAGTTAAACCGTGATGAGTGGTAAAAATTAAGGAGGGATGACTGACCAAGAAAAGGAGCAGTGGAAGAAGAGAGGAAGAGAGAATCGAGAGGTTGGGAAGTGGGAGGAGCTGTTTGGTTGCGAAGGAAGGCAGTGATGTCGGAAAAAGCCCTTCCAGCCGCCATGTGAGGAAGCTTTGGTTACTCCAAGTTGGATCTCAAGGTGCCATGAAAGAAGATGACTAAGGAAGTTATAAATAATTGAGGTGAGGATCTAAGACTTGTGGCGGAAGAAGCTGGTGATGATGATTTCAGTGATGTGCGAGGTGTGGGAACAGCGGCAGGGCATACCCATCACTCAGAACACCAACAACGACGAGAGAGACCCAATTTCAATACAGAGCGGAAGAGAGAATCTGAACACGGAGAGAGAGAAAGAAAGAGAGAGACAGAAGCGGTGGCTATGTTTGTTTTCCCTTTGGCGTTTTGAGAAGAGAAGAGTGTTGCTTCGGTTTATAACAAGAGCCTTGGATGGAAAGAGAGTGTGGACTTACTATCTTACCCTCTCACTACCTCACTGCAACACTTTTCTCCATAGATCTTGAAAATATAAATAATTTTTAATTTAAATAATATGTGTTCAAACTACGTGAAAAATTAAAATGATTAATTTTATAAGCAAGCCTTCACTTGTTAAAACAAAACTTGCATATGGGAAACTTAATTAAAGTAAAAATTGAAGATGATATAAATGGTTTTTCCTACCCGATATTTATCTCCCCTCTGGATGGGGTAGATGAGAACACGTGAGTTTATCTGGCAAAGCCTCCTTCCTTAATTATCCTTCCTACTTAAAAATAAACCAAAATGTTTCAGGTGGATAAAGTGAGGTCCAGTGTTCTTTCTTTTCTCCTTCTTCGAAATATCCAATTAATACAATCTACTATTTAAGTTACTTTCATATTATAAAAATTTAACAATTAATATTATAATAAATTTTTCAAAAAAATCTTAACAATCATGTCTTCAAATTGTATACTAATATATTTAGCTTAATTGGATGGTTAATTAATCTAATCAATATTCATCAGTTTCATCCTAAATTGATGATCGATTAGTGTAATTTGGTCAGTACTTATTGGTTGATACACATACAATACACAAATTTTGGTTAAATAGATTTATTGGTCTCTATTTTTGTTGGTTTTCTTCAATTAGGTCCCCGTTTTTTAAAAATGATCAATTTGGTCATTGAATTTGTAAAATTAAACCAATCAAGGACATTCCATTAACTTCTCTGGACGACGTTAAAAATAGTCTTTGCTGGCAACAGTAGCTGTCATTTTGTAAACAGGTGTCACTTAACTAGTTTATGAAGTGGTCTGCCATCTGGATACCAGGGCCAAGAGTCTGAACAGAAGCTCTAGGGGTCGAGGCTAATTCCCTCTCATTCTTCCACTTCACCTCCAAGAGAATAAGTCTCTTTATCTGCACAAAAAAAAAAAAAAAACCTAAAGGGTTTCATCTTCCTCACGGTGCATATCACCACCTCCACCAAAAGTGACTGCCGCGCCGAACCACCGCCCAACCTAAAGTTTCGTTGGAGACCCCAAACGCCACCGGGGCCGACGCTCCCCTTCCATCTTTGTTCGAGGTTTTTCTTTCTTTTCCCTCAAACTCCAGGCACCTCCAGCAGTGCCACCACCTACCTCCAATAGCTCCACCGCCAACGACGGGGACGAAAACATTTTAACTCTTTTCTTCTCTTTTTTGAATGTCGCCTGTTGATGGATTCCACCACTGATTGGCGTTGTGTCTGGCGTCATAGGCCGAAGGAGACAAATCCTAGCTCTTGGTATTGAAGTCACTGTGATGACGTTGAACTAATGATGAAGTCATAGTGTTGATCGGTCATCCTTGTTCGAATGTACTGGGTACAGTAGAGGATAGGATGGCTTGTTCTAAAGAACAAGCTCTGAGCATGTTGGCATGAGATCTGTGATTCAGTTTGCTTGTTTTAGGTGAAAGGCGGTCTCGAGATTGAGGTTAGTTGTAGCAGACATCGTTACTTAGATTGAGGGAGGTCTTGTTTGCTAGAGAGAAAAACTGGTTGTGATTTCTATTTTGTATGAGAACTGATATGAAAGGAAACTGCCTCTGATTCATGCTTTTGCTTTTCTATAGTGTCTTCTGGATACAGGTATCGAAGCCATGTTGAGGGGTAGTACATGCCTATGTTCTATTGTGAGTTATGCTTAATGAATTTTGAAGGCATTGACATTACATTTTGTGCTCAATTTGATTAATAGAGTAAAGCAAACACAACTATATACACTGGTCAAGCATCAATCATTCATCTCCAGACATCTAGCAGAGGAACATGCACCCACATAATATCATTCATTCATATCCAGACATGTGCATTCACGTAAGACCAAGAGCTTAGACATACGAAAACTTACCTCCGCAACTTCAAAACTTTTCCTTCTGGTTCTACTGGAGCCCTTGCTTTCTTGAATTCAACCTTCTCTTGATTACCAAAATCTTGCAGGTGCAGGAAGGTTAGGTTCACTAGGCATCCAGGTTCACAACGAAGGTGAAGGCAATATGATTTTCCTCTCCCTGACCGTGAGGACTTCTGTTTCGTTTTGATATTGTGTGTAATCGTGGTCGTGGCGTTAGACTAAAGAAACACTGCTTAAGTGACACCTGTTTACAAAATGACACTTACTGTTGCCAACAAAGACTATTTTTAACGCCGTCCAGGGAAGTTAACAGAATGTCCTTGATTGGTTTAATTTTACAAATTCAGGGACCAAATTGATCATTTTTAAAAAACGGGGACCTAATTGAAGAAAACCAGCAAAAATAGGGATTAATGAATCTATTTAACCCACAAATTTTTTAAGACTTGAGCTTGGACTTAAGTCAAAAAGTAAAGAAGATTTGTTTATTCGATCATTAAAGATTGTGTTGCTTCGTGAATTATGTAAATGTCTAATTAATGTTGTGTTCGTTCGATTTATGTTTAAAAGTATAATCGTTGGGTCAAGGATTTGATCATTGGTGATGGACGACCATGTCACCTTGTTACGTATGTTATCAGGTCTGACACTAAATGCAAAACATTGCATCCTCCTTTACTATTGGATGGTGCTAGATCTTACGATTATGAAAGTGCCGCTAATTACAATGTCAATGAAAAAAGAGAAGGGTTTGTCCATCAAACTTCGATACTCCCAGCACGATATTGACAACCTCTACCTCACACAACATGATGATCTTAAGGAGTTGGGAGACTTGAACAAAAACTGCAAATCTTTAACTATTGACTTGGAGGAAGCTGAGGAACAAGTGATGACCTGGATCAAGTGGCATTCCTTTATGACATATCCATTCATAAGGGCCGGTTCAACACTCATAACCCTCTATAACGACCAATTGGTGGACATTTGAAATATAACAGATAAGGAAGTAGCTAAAGATTATAGGGAGGATGTCGCTAATTTAGTGTAATAATATCACTCTTCCTCTTATATATATATATATATATATATATATATATATATATATATATATATATATATATATATATATATGTTTCTGTGTGTTTATTTATTTATTTATTTGGTGTTATAGTTATATTAAGGATGTGTGATAATATTTTATATATTTCTTTGAATTAACTATTTATTATATTGAATGTGTGATTATTTCTTTAGTAGTTTTATGCTATTAAAATTGGATGTTATATAATATATAATAATTTAATATGTTAAAAGATTAATTTTAATAAAAATATCACTATAACGTTTCCCTGATTAATAAATTTTGTCCAATTTGAAGATGGACAATATTGTTTTATTTTTAAATAAATTTGAACTAAATTAAATCAACCAAACATATATAAGAATCAAATTGAAATCAAGACAATAAAATTGACATATGTGGTATTATCCTATTGCGTGACACTGATAATACTATGTGTCACACGAGAAATCTAACACATGACAACACAATATTTTATAAAAAAAAAATTGAAAAATTTAAAAAATAAAACATAGATTAACATGTGACATGCCATTAACTTGTTAGTGATTTTTTTTTTTCAAAATATCTAATTGAGACACTTTTTCAAAAGTTATTTCAAATTGAAACTTTTTACAAGAACTTCAATTTAACACATTCTTAAAAAATAGTGATCATCTGAATAATTAAGCCTTAATATTATTTAATGTTACAAATTTCAACCAAATTTTTTTGTAGAAATCTCATAAATAAAAAGGGTAAAAAAATCACTACGGTAAAATTTTAATTAATTATTTATCTATATATAAATTTACCGTATGAAAAGAATTTGTTTGTCTTTAAAATTGTAGTACAATTTTTCTTATTTTCAACCATTAATTTCGTAGTTCTTTTGCTGACAAATTTCAATTGCCACTGATTGGCGCTGATACATTGATAGATTTAGTTTGAGAAAAAAAATACTTTTTAAATTTGAGGATTTTATTTTTTAATTGTGAGGAAATAAAAATATGAGATTAATTTTAAAAAAATAGCATAAGTTTTTAAATAAAACTTCTTTGAAGGTTTTACTAAAAAAATTCTGATCAGATTAGCTTTTTACTTCGTTTTGGAATTTTATAAACCTATAAAGTATAAAGAAGTATAAAGATGTGAAGTATGTTTCTAATTGGTGGAATGTTATCAGTTAATAAAGTTGAGAATGATAAAGAATTATTTATTTATGGTAAACGCTACAGTAATCTCATGAAAGTGATCTGATAAAAAAATATATTAAATATCTGTTTTAAACGTACTTTTATTGGATAAATGTTAAGTCGACTTTAATTTATTAATGCTTTAAATTTCTTTGACACAAGTTCATAAGAAATATTTGTTAAAAAATAGTATAATATAATTTAAATAATTACCTCACTATTAAATAACACACACGCGCGCGCGCGCACACACACACACACATATATATATATATATATATATATATATATATATATATATATATATATATATATATATATATATATATATAAATAAGAGTATTTGAATA
>NC_028357.1:35613026-35636206 GCF_000741045.1 Vigna radiata var. radiata
TATATATATATATATATATATATATAAATATATATATAATATTCTTTTATTGATTAATTTTTTGAAAGCTTAATACCTATTTCTATTTTTCGCAGAGTGTGTTTAAAGTTTTTTTGTTTTTCAAAAGTTTACTAAAGAATTTACCTGAAAGTTTTGCTAGAATGTGACAATTTTTTTACACCGCCACGTGTCACATTCTAGGTGGTCCACGTGTTTAAAAAAATAAAATGACAGAATGACGTGGATTCCCTGTGGAGTTCAGAACAAGTGGCAGATTCAAAGATGCCCTCTTGGTGTTAAAAGTTAGTCTAAACTATCAGTTATTTGTACATTGCTACCATTTTCCTTTCTGCACCATCACTTTAAAGAAAAACGTTTTTTTTCGGGATGACTTCGATATAAATGTGTTCTTAAATGATAATTAATGAATTTTATTCAATAAAATTGGTTAAAAATAAACTGTGGACCTCAAAACAAGTGGCAGATTCAAAGATGCCCTCTTGGTGCTAAAAGTTAGCCTAAACTACCCACTGTACATTGATTTTAGGTCTGTTACTACACATTGAATTCACATCATTCTGTTATTTTATTTTCTAAAACACGTGGACCACCTAGGATGTGACACGTGACTGTGTCAAAAATTTGTCACATTCTGAATGTCAAAGTATCATTATCCTAATTAAAATAGTATATATTTTTAAAATTAACAATATGTTATATTTTAATATATATTAAAATTAATTTATTCTTATTTTTATAAAACAATTTTTTTTTGTTTAATTTATTCCCCTATAAGTTTTCAGATTACGTACTATTTTTATATTAAAATTTAACTTCAAAACCGTTAAGGTTATCAATAAGAAATTACGTAATTTAATTTTTTTAATTGGAAACTTTTATGTTATTTTACATATTTGTGTGATCTAATAGAAAAAAATAATCTTTGTTAGTTTACATATAATAATAATAATAATATATTTAGTTGTTTTTTTATGATTTTTAATTTTTCTTTTATAATCAAGAGAAGTTTTAAAGGATGAAGTGACGATAAATAAAATAAGTTAATTAAATTTTTAATTATTATTATTGAAAGTTCATAAGTTCATAACTTTAATTTTTATTTATTTTGAATATTTTATTTTATGTTTACAATATATATTATACTCATATCAAAATTTAAATAAAAAAATTCTTGTTTATTGAATAATTTACACAACATACTGGTATAGAAAAGTATTTTATAGTTGTTAAAAATTGTTCTTTTATATTGGTTTTGAAATTGCCATAGAAGCAAGAGTATAAAAAATATTGAATTTCATATTGTTCTAGAATTGATATAGAAAGTGTCATTCTTTATACTGGTTAAAGGTACAACTAGTACAGAGAAATTCAACCATAGTTACCTTCCTTTCTCACTAGTCAAAATCAAGATAATCACATTCAAACCACCATTAGTTACTGCAATCCATTGTGCCAACAAGTCCTTACACCTTGCCTCAATGCAACAACCATCACTATGTAGAAAGTCAGACCTCCTTATTGCCTCATCGAAGAAGGAGATTTCAAAGATTTGTCACCAAGAAACACCGCAATTGAACCTGCATTGTATGCTAACAAACACAAGCATCCTCTCTACAGATTGTGCAAACCATCACAACCCCTAATCACATCTCCATCACAACACAAATTAGGCTTCCAAGATGCAAAATCACATGTAGCTGCAAATTGTGTCTCTCTCCATTATAGAGTTGAAACTGCAATCATTCATGAGCACCATTGTTTCTGTCACCTGAAAAAGAAAAACTAGGCCAAAATGTTTTAGATTCGAATAATTCTAACTACGATAAGAGCGAATGATGGTCTGGTGTGGAAAAAGGAAAAGAAAAATAATTGTTAGCGATGATAACATCAACATGTCAAAGTTTCAAAAAGGGAAGTGCACAATAAATATGAAGTAGTAGATAGAAAGAAATGTTAATGCACTTGACAAGAGCCAAAAACGAGTGACATAATGACTGCCTTACTAATACATGCAATCAAAAGGTAGAATGATGTGTATTTTAGTAAACATATACAACCAAAATCTTAGAAAGATCTTTAAAGACTCTTTGCTCACTCTCTTTTAGGCTTCATGAAAGGAAAAGAAGAAAAATGTGTATTGAATATTAGCCAATTAAAATATATTTTTAAAAGCTTGATCCTTTCAACGAATCTTATCCCAAGTTTAAAAAAAGTACACACTAAGGAACATTATAAAACTCTTCTGCTAACACGAAAATTATGTTGTGAATTTATGATTAAGCATAAATTAGAATGCATGAAGGAAAGAAGTGTAAGTGATATATGGTTTCTCTTATATGAGAAGTGGAATCGGAGTGTAGCAGAAGAAATTATTCATGAGTCGCTTTCTTAGGGGCAAGAAAAAGGACAAAAAGAATTAAAAAATGTATATAATTATTTATTTTGTTGGTTTAATAATAAAGATGAATTTGGAGGAATAGAAGATGCTGACGTATTTTGTGGGGTCTGATATGAAATTATAATAGTTTTGTGTTAAACTTTGACTTTTTATCTCACCTGCTTCCTTCACTGTCCTTTCCACTTTTCCACGCCTCATTGGCCACCTTCACAGGCCCAGGATCCACCATGTCACTTCAAATTAATATAATTAACCCTCCCAGCTTCAAATTAATATAATTAATAAATCAAAACCAGCACATTTTTTTTAAACTCTTCACACATCATCATCATCATAATAATAATTATAATAAATTTTGCCACGAGAATATCAATCACATTTTTTTATGTTTATGGTGGGTGGGTGTGTATGTATTCCCCTTTGCTGCACTTCATTCTTAATTTCATTTTCAACATGTGATTTTTACTATTTTTAACTTCGTCAACGCGGAAATAAACCAATAACATATCATATTGGGCTGCTTTTGGAAATATTAAAAAGCCCTGTTCCACTTTTCTTTTGCAAAAACATTTCCTTCCTGCACTCCCATAATTACCAACTGCACCGCTATTATTTGTTTTAGATATCTTTCGGAACATTTTCATAATAATAGAGGTGTAGAAAGAAGACAAATTTGAATCATCCACTTGGGCCAACAAAATTCCTTCCCAATCCGTTTGGAAATCTCCTTCCTTTGGAAATAAATTTTTATCTTGGTCGTTGTAAAATAGATATCTACTAATTAATTTCTATATAAATTAATTTTAATATGAATAAGTTAATTTTATCATTTTTCTCATGTAAGATACGTTTTTATGAATAATTCGTAGCGCGAATCCATAAACTTGAAAACTATTTTTTTTTTAAAAAAAACCTATTTATGAGTAATCAATTTGTATACCTTTTATATTTCCAAATTTGTTTTTAGATTTAATTAACTTATGAATTACAACGTTGTATTTAAAAATAGTAATGGTATATGATTAATTTTACTATTATTTTTTGGTATATTTGAGAGGATTTTTTTTATTTTTAAAAGTTTAACATTTCACTTTTAAAATTTATAAAAATTTTGTTTTTTTAGTCTATAAACATTTTATTAACATTTCTGTTCACATACTTTATCTCTATTACCTATTTTGTTCTTTATTAGATTATTGATTATTGATGGATGATAAAATAGTTATGTAGGTTATTCTTGAAGTATAGAAGAATTATTTACTAATGTATAATTTGTTTCTCTTTATACTCTTATACATGTAATATTATATCTTATCATGTTAAAATACAAATATAATTTACCAAAGGAAAAACACAAACAATGAGTTAACTTTTCAATAAAAATACATAGTGCCAAAGTTTTGAATAATATACATAAATGTTATATAAAACTTTCATCATTGTTATTTATGTTAAACTTGCACCACTCAACATTCTTATAATATAAATAAAAGATAGCTTTTAGAATATTGTATTAAACTCAATATCTTAGTTTTCATACTTACTTGATTATCATATTTTCTACTATCTTAAATTTCAACCTAAAAATCAACATATAAGGTTAACTCCTAAATCTTTCACCTAAGCACAAGTAACATAATTTATTACCAGATGATATATTTAATTATATAACTTGAATTATCATTAAACGTTTAGATATTCCATAAATATCACAGTAATACAATCATACATATCCATCCTAAAGTTTATATCCAAATCAACATATATTATCAAAATTGATATTTATCTTCCAAGAAAATAGATAGAGTTTTTTTTTCTTTCTTTAATTGTTGTATTTCTTTTAATATTTTAAAAAATAAAGAAAGTCCTAAATTACTTTAAAAAAGTATGATTCACAAACAAAACATGTCATAATAAATCTAAATTAAAAATAATATTTATTTTCTACTTAGATCACATGCATTCTAGCAAATCCCACATGCAGGTGATAAAAAAAACCCAAGAATTTAAATGAAAAAAGAAAAATTTCTTAAAAGAAAATATAATTAAATAATATCCTAAGTTCTGTTATACCTAATCAGAAAAAGGGAAAAGAATCACCTCAAAATATTAGAGAAAAACGAAAATTGTATATTTTTAAGATATAAACTATTTTCAATGATTTGAAAAGTAGATTAATTTTATTAAACATATAAATTTATAATAATAAAATATTTATTTCTCATTTAACTTGATTTTTTTTTCCCTTTAAAACCATAAAACAAAACATTGTTTTAAGGTATATTTCAATCTCTTAACTGATGCAAATGTAAAATGTGACATTCATATGAATGATTCGATTTTTTTATGATGTGACTAATTACTACGAGAGTTGATGTTGCGTAATGGGATATAACATTCTTAATAATAGAGGCCAAAACAACTAAAAGAGACACGTACAAGAAAGTAAAAAATTTAAGCATAAGAAAGATATTAAACTTATTTCAAAATGGTTTTTCAGAGGCAAATATAAGCGTAAGTATTACAGTATTAATATTTAAGCGACATCCATTTTTATCCCTAACAATATTTATTTTCTCTTTATATTATTTCTAACATAAATTAATAACATATATTTGGAAACAATATAAGAAAGTAAGTTTGCGTTGATGAAAAGTTATGTAGAGAGTGGTCCAGATGAGAATGTTGGAGAAAGTTCTAGTAGAAGTGAGTTGAAGGTCCTTAGCCTTTATAGCTGGGGCTAGCCATGCTTGAATTTGGTTACTTGAAATGAAATACACATTAGAAGACACACAATTCGACAGATGAATGTGGTTAGTCACATGATCACTATAGAGATGAAATTAAACTCTACCATCTTAAAATAGAAACTCCCTGCTTCATACGAAATTACCAAAAAAAAAAAGGAAGAGAACAATCTTGCATACCCATTTATCTAACCAATATTCTATCATCTTTTTCAGTCAACAATACAATACCTCGTTAGTTTTAATGTAATTTTATATTAATAAATATTTTAGATACAGGGTTGAAATCTCTTACTCAAAACATTTCAATAGTCGTCTTGAAGACCGCACGAGCTTTTTAGTGATCCTCCATACTTCAAGTTACATTGTTTGTTCTCTCTCCTCCTCTTCCAAGCTGTGTGGGTGGGTACATATTAAAGACACTTTGACGCTTAAGTTAATAATATAATAGAACGGTTGACAAAACAAGTAATGTATATATTGTGCATCGTGATCCTCAAGTCTAAGACATTTATTTATACCAGTTGTGATGAACTTTTACTTTTCGCTGGCCTAATGACACCTAATCACACATTAATCTGCATTAGAGACTTAATGAGTCACTATACCACTTGACACGACCTAAGTGAACGACTTGGGAGGATGACTATGGAAGAATAACCTCGGTAATCGACCTGGAAGAATGGTTACGGGAGAACAACCACGAAAAGACGTCTCGGTGGTCGACCTGAGAAGACGGTCATAAGAAGATAGTTTGAGAATTGTACTATCATATGACCATACAGTACAATAAATTGATACTATCTTAAAAAAATTAACTTTAATATAGCCTAATTTTACACAAAAAGACAAAAAAAAAAAAACACTTATGTTTGGAAAGTTATTTATAGACGAGAGATGAAATAGACTTACTAAGATCCTAGAAGTGAATAGCACTAGTTTGTGGAGGAGAAAAGTGAAAAGTGTTAGTGCAGTCCTAGAATGTTCTACTGGTAAGAAGATGATTATTGTCACCCAACGTGTGTAAAATACCAATGTCATAGCTCTTTGAATGGACCACATTTCTCCAAGACATATCTGAAAAGACTGTTGAATTCAAAACCATCCCACCATGGACCAAAATATTAACTCACCGTCTTCATATTCACGTCCTTCTTTCCCACTTTATAACCTATGTAACCAAGTCACACACATTATACACGTTCCAAGAATAAAATAATTATAATAAAGAATAAACTTTTGTAATGTTAAAGAAAAAAAAAATTAGAAAAAAATAATCAAAAGTAAAAAATTTGTGTAAAATTTCTTTTGTGTTATAACCTATTTAATCACTCTTAAATTCATATAGGTTAAAATTTTCATATAGTTCTAATATTTGTATTTGAATTTCAATTATATCATTACTTTTGAAAATGTAATATAATATGGCCATTTTCTTTAGTACTATAATGAAAAAGTTAACTCAGTACCACTTAACAGTTTATGGTTTTTTTATTTTTTTACTTTTATTTTTTAAAAAAAAACTTTGTTACGTGTCAACTGAAGATCTGCCACATGACAAAGGTAATGTGACGTGAGAGTAACATTATCATGTATCACGGTTGTAAAAAGTGTTATGTGACCAATATCAATTTAATCATTTTATTTGTATTTTGTTTTAATTTACTTCTAATATTTTTTTTAAATGGAAGTAATTTCATTCCTCTTCAAATGAAGACTAAAATTTAACTTTTAGAGATGTATAATAATATTTTCATTAAAATTGATATTCAATGTAAAATATTAATTTACTTAAACTTAATTTTATTAAAAACATTAATAAAAATATAATTATACCAATTATAACATTTAGTAGAGGAGGCAAAATGCATTAACCTGACTTAACCTCTTTAATCTTATCCCTTATATGGACGTGTCAAAAAAGATTGGGTTGGGATGAAAAGTTAAATTTTAATGAAAATATCATTATACATCTATATAAAAGTTAAATTTTAATGAAAATATCATTAATATATTTATATAAAAATTAAATTTGGTGGGAGAGGGACGGACTTGCTTTAATTTTAAAAAAAAAAAGACTAAATTCACACAAAATACAAATAAAATAACTAAATTGATATTTTTCACATGACGTTTTTCCAACAATGACACGTGACACTTTTACTATCGTGTCAACTATCTCATTCACGTGATAGGATCCTTATTTGACATATAAATTTTTTTTTGAAAACAAAAGTAAAAAAAAAAAACTATTAACACTGAGTTAATATCTCGGTTGGAATGTCCTACAACAACTAGAGATAAGACTAATTTATAATATATAAGTGGATACAAACGTCACCTTACAAGTCAATTTTATAGGATTAAGTTAGACCTAAAATCCACTTCTTATGTTAAAATAGAGATAAGGCCTATACTAACGAGAAAAAATCAAATTACATCACATTTTTTTAAATGAGAATTTATGTAAAAATTTTAACGAACTCATATATCAATATCACACTTTACTCCATTGCACCCCACACATATATGGACAACAACTTTTTAACACTCAAATTATTGAATTTGTTCAGTTTAAAAGGAACATGAAAGAGTTTTTCATAAGTTTTTATTTCTAATGTTTTCGATTTTTAAAGAGATTCAACTGGCATGCAACCATTATGTCAATTAAGTACTTTTCATGAACCTTATATTATTTATTTTTCTCATGACTTTTTCTAATCCGTAATTAACAACCTAATCACATCAATTTTTTTAGTCATAAAGCATATTTAATCCTCTCTTTTTCATTTTATTTTAGAATACGAAGTTGAAAAAAAAAGTTATTAAGGAGAGAACACAGAATTAAAACATTGAAGTTGAAAACATACAAAAGAGATAAAGGGCTTGCTTTGTGTGGAGAACACAAACTTTTGCCTTTTCGCACATGCTAATTTGCAACAATTATGATAGAGGAATTGAATGTTTGTTGTGTAATTCTATACTTAATCATGAAGTGAAGCTTTTGTTACCCATAAACGCAGAAATGACAAGTTGAAGATGCGAACGTGGACTTGATCATCTGTTATACCTAACCCGTTTTATCCAGAGTCATAACTTTGAACAGAAAACTGTGTAGAGTATATGAAATAAATACGACAATTAGTCCCCACGTAAAAGAAGATAGAAGCATACCCTCATGCTGTCTTTGAATAATTATGGTGGGCTCTCACCTCTCAATTTTTCACACTTCCTATCACGGGGGCAACCTTATACAACCAACGATTGGTTCCTATAATCCTATTTCCTGTCACCAAAATATTGACACTTCGTTAATTCAATGCTCTCCCAATTACAAACTGTATTTTCAGTTTAGATGTTATTTTTCATTCCAATTCATGTACATATGAATAGTTCAATGATAGATTATGGCAGTTTCTCAAAATCAAATGTTTATATGAAAACTCTACTTCTGTATGAGATGAAGGGAAGAGTGTTACACAGTAGCAATGAAAGGGAATTGGGTTAAATGATGGCACAAGGGTGTATACGGAGGCATTGTTATGGGGATCATGGCCACACAAGTTGGAGATGGCATTGACCAAACATCCATACACAGTACTCTTCCCACCCACATCCACATATTTTTATAATCAAAGAAAGAGGGACCCCAAAGGTAGCCATAAAGGATACTTAAATACATACTCTAACCATCATTCAATATAATTGGTTGCTACTTACCACTGTTCTAAATCTAATGCCCCCTTAGAGAATATCCACACACAGCTTGAAAGCAATCTCAAGGAGTTAAAACCAGACAAAACTCACATGACCTGCACAAGCCTCCGTTGGCCTGGCTTGCTACAAACAAGTACTAGTCACAATCAAATTCAAACAGTGAGAGTTTTCAAGATTGCTTTTCAAAAATGGTCCCCTTATTTTTCTACTGGCCAGGAAAGCTTTGTACATAGGATAGTTTAAAAGATATAGTGAAGTTGGAAAATCATTCATCTTTTGAGATTAGCATAAAGACACAGTGGACTTAATAGCCACTATGTGGACGAATCATGGGTGCTTGTGGGAGTAAGAGGGGTGTGGGACATGTTTGAGAAAAACTTCTCCCTAACTTTACCTTCACGCTCACCATCATGCAACTATGACCTTTTGTCAAATAATGTTGCCCACTTGTTATTTTTCATTTCTCTCATATTGTGGTGCCCTAATGTCCATGCCTTGCTAAATATGATGACACTTCAACTTCAACTTCAACGCACTGCATGCTTTGTTCATGCAATTATCTACCGCCACCTTTGTAAAACTCCTAACATGCACAACCAACATCTTCGGTTTTTAAATTTTTAATTGAGTTGGATTCATTACCATCCTTATCATTTCCATTTATGTATAACCTTATCTTTTCAATAAGCAACTAAACAATTAACAGGAAACATATAGAAGAAATGAGAACATTCAAAACAAATATAGGACCAAAAGTTGGTTACTTATTTGCTACTTTGATATATATATACAGCTTTAACCAGAGAGAAACATTCTTTCCCAGCATATCGCCTCCTGTAGAAATGAAAGGAACCAACAAAGACAAAGTAACGGTAGAAACAGTCAACATCAACATTAATGCAATGCGAAAGGATCCAGGAGAATGAATGGTTGCTTTCATATAGTCTAGACCTTTCCTCTTCTATCAGAAATTCCATTTCCCCCGCTATAAATGCGATTCTATTCACCACTTCCTACAAAGTGTTCTTGATCAAGTTGCCACCATCATCCCAATCTCTCAATCTCTCCTTTATAACCATATTGAAGAATAAGATAAATACAGGATATAACTATTAAAGTTTGGAGATGGTATAAATTAAACTTTCATATATAATTTCCACTATGGTTTCTTTCGTTGTTTATCTTAGTTTTTAGTAGCACTACTTTCTTTAGTTGGTTTTAACACCACCGAGAAAACTGTCCCAGGAAGAAGCACAGATGCCTGTTTGGGAAGGGTATGTGGATTGGAGGAACAAGCCAGCCATCAAAGGTCGTCATGGTGGCATGCTTGCAGCTTCCTTTGTTTTAGGTAAGTACTGTCTGGCGACAGTTTTCATGTTTCTCTCATTTTCTAACAACAATGTTGATTTAAGTAACTGGAAACCACGAAATCTTTTAGCTACGTATACTTCTTTTAACTGTATACTGTTTGATCATTTTTCTCCTTCACAAAATTTTCCATATTGTTTTTGGTGTGCATAACATGTTTGTAACTTTCCCAAATGACAAACCCCAGCTGCGGAGGTGTTGGAGAACCTAGCGTATCTTGCCAATGCAAGCAACCTTGTTTTATATCTGTCCAAGTTTATGCACTTTTCACCATCCACCTCTGCCAACATTGTCACTGAGTTCATGGGCACATCCTTCCTCCTTGCTATTCTTGGCGGGTTTCTGGCTGATGCCTTTATCACTACTTATTCCATCTATCTCATAAGTGCTGCTATAGAATTCATGGTAAGTTCTCATCGTAATATCTAAGCTTCTATCTTTGGTGTTGGTGTCTATGTAAGTTACTCCACTATAAATTTCAATGTCACCACGTCTCAATGATAAAAAGTGAAAAAAGAAAAGAGAAGCTAAACTTATGTTGAAAGCCGGGAATGAGAAATTTTAACCACCCTTTATTGTAATAAATAATAACATTGATTACTATCAAGAGAAAAACCACATACTCAGGATTTTTGTAGACTTTTACTCATGCAGTACAGTACTGGTATAAAGGGACCATCTTTCCATCCTCAACCAACTCAAAAATTAAGGTGACAGGTAGAAGAAAGACAAAAGAAGCATGACCATCATCATTTATTGCCATTAGATGCTGGTGCACCAAACAGGAGGCAAGATTCGATTGTGCTTAATCTTCTAATAACCAGATTCTGAGTCACTGTATGACTATTCCTCCGTGTAAAACAGTTAACAAGTGAAACTCCAATAAGCCAATTTTTCAAAATAACTTTTCTTCATATGAGCACGATTTATCAGACATCAAAACAGCAAATGAAACAACTTTTTCCAAAGAAGCATGGACTGATCAAATATGTTAAGTTGAATGAAGTCCTCAAATAATTGAGCTAATTGGGAAAATTGTATAGTACAAGCATTTCCATGCAGTTATCAAGATTATAATCACTAACTATACTAGATCATAAAATTTAACAGTGAGATTGTTTGATGACACAGGGCTTACTAATGCTCACGATACAAGCACACAAGCCATCACTCAAACCACCAAACTGCGTTATGGGAATCACCGACAATCCATGCCATAAAATTTATGGTGGGGACTCAGTTATGCTATTCGCAGGCCTCTATCTAGTGGCTCTGGGCGTAGGGGGTATAAAAGGTTCACTTCCTCCTCATGGGGCTGAGCAGTTTGATGAGAATACCCCAGAGGGAAGGAAGCAGAGATCTTCATTTTTCAATTACTTTGTTTTCAGCCTGTCATGTGGAGCATTAATTGCAGTAACTTTTGTGGTATGGATCGAAGACAATAAGGGATGGCAGTGGGGTTTAGGAGTCTCAACTGCTTCAATACTTCTCTCCATCCCAGTTTTTCTTCTTGGTTCACCCAAGTACAGGACCAAGATTCCAACGGGAAGCCCCATTACATCCATGTTCAAGGTATACTTAAGAATAAGTAGGTTACACATTTCGTCGTTATAGTTTTCTTCTATTTCATCTTTTCCTTACACGATAAGCTCAAAGTTTTAATTTTTACCCAAGACTTAAGCCTTGGTCATGACTCACTAGAGAAAACTTTCTGCTGTACACAACTACAACATCCAACAAACAACCCAGGAATTGAAAGTAATTGTTTTCTCATTTAGGAACTAAAAATTAAAATGGCACAAGTATAAAGACCAAATTTATTCAACCGAATAAGTTACACTAAAAGTTTTCTAGTCAAACAAAATGCTAAACAATCTGTTTGGAATTTGCTGTGCTGAAGGTTCTTGTTGCAGCAATATGCAACAGCTGCAAATCCAGGAATTCGAGTAATGTTGTCATTAGCATGGCCACAAGTCCGTCCCATACAACTGAAAGGGAAGATGGAGAAGAATGTAAGACCAGAAAAGAGGTTGTAGGCCAAAGTCTAACCGAGAGCCTTAAATTCCTTAACAAAGCAGTGATAGAACCAGTTCACCCAATGTTAGAGTGCACAGTGAAGGAAGTGGAAGAGGTGAAGATTGTGATAAGGATTCTTCCCATATTTATGTCCACCATAATGCTAAACTGTTGCCTAGCTCAGCTATCTACCTTCTCAGTCCAACAGTCAGCCACTATGAACACCATGCTTGGTTCCTTCAAGGTCCCACCAGCTTCTCTACCAGTGTTCCCTGTCGTCTTCATCATGATCCTTGCCCCACTCTACAACCACATCATTGTTCCATTTGCTAGAAAAGTAACCAACACCGAAATGGGGATCACACATCTACAAAGAATAGGGACAGGCCTATTCCTCTCCATTGTGGCAATGGCTGTGGCAGCTTTGGTGGAAACCAAGAGAAAGAAAACAGCTGCAAAGTTTGGTTTGTTGGACACAACCAAACCCCTCCCAATAACATTCCTTTGGGTGGCCTTACAATACATTTTTCTAGGTTCAGCTGATCTTTTCACTTTGGCCGGCATGATGGAGTTCTTCTTCACAGAGGCAGCATGGAGCATGAGGTCCTTGGCAACAGCACTCTCATGGGCCTCACTGGCCATGGGGTACTTCCTCAGCACAGTTCTTGTGTCCACCATCAACAAGGTCACAGGAGCTTTTGGACATACACCATGGCTTTTGGGTGCCAACTTGAATCATTATCACCTTGAGAGGTTTTACTGGTTGATGTGTGTTCTCAGTGTAATCAACTTCATTCATTTTCTCTTCTGGGCCAATTCCTATAAATACAAACACTCTCCAAAGCCTGGATACTAGCTAGAACACACCTACGTACATACATATACTGCTTCTTGTAACATGATAACTTTCCTTCCTACTTTCTGGTCGCACCCAAATGACCAGATAATTAGCAAGCTTCATGTCCATGCATACACCAATTGCTTCCACTCTACTATTACTTCGTGCGATGTTTCCACTTTTAATTTTAAATAAATTAATCCATTGCCATTATGAATGTGATGATATCGCCAAAATCAAGCTAAATTTTATACAATTGACAACTCTTTTTTAATAATTTTTTAATAACACGACACGTGTCATGATTTTAATGATCGAGACATTTTCCAATTTTATATTCTCCTTTCAATTGTTCTCATTTTAACTACTTGTCGAATGATGTAAAATGGTTTAAGTAAAACCCATGGTGGACCATGAGGATTTGGATAATTTCCAGAAATATAAATTTGGTGGTGGATATTATAAAAAATTAAATATGTTTTTATTTTTCAAAAAATTAGAATTAATTTTTCTTTTAAATTTTAATATATTTTGGTTTTCAAATTTAAAAAATAATAGATCTAATTTTTTAAATTTAATTATGTTAAATTTTGTTAATCTCTCAGTCTTGTTTTAAGATGACATCATTGTTTTTTTTATATTGAAATACGAAATATAAATAATTTAAATATTACATATGAAATTCATTTGATATATCCAAAAAAAATTAATGTAATTAAATTAAAAAAAATTATATTCTTTTTTTTAAATTAAAATGTATTAAAATTAAAATAATTTTATTTTTATTTTAAAGTTGAATAATTAGAAATAATTTAATCGTAAGAAAATAGAATAAAAGAAAGTTAATATTTTGTTGTTTAAACATTTTAATTTTATGATGGAAGGAAAAAATATCATCCCACACTTTCAAAACTAAGGAGAGAAAATAGAAAAAGCTTCAGTTTATAAAATCCAATGATGCTTTTAATGCAGCACAATAGACTCCATTCTATTTCTTCATCAATCAAATCTATCCCAAAGTTTAAGCAGACTCTGCAAGTTTTTTTTTATTCTTTTCAATTAAAAAGTTATATGAATTTAAAATATAGCAAAATATAAAAAATTTTAATAGAATTTTAAAAAAGTTTTAAAATACAAAAGTTATAAAATTCAAAAATTGAAATTTAAATTCAAATTATATAATTATTTGTTGAATTTATTAGAAAAAATTACATAGTAATAAAAGTTTAGTTTTGAAAATAAGTTAGTAATAGATGTCTAATAAACAAAAAACAAAGAATAAGATGAATTAAGGGAAGTGATTTGAATTAAATTTGGCAAATGTATATAGTTAAAATAATTTAATTTGTCCAAACTTTGGTGTAATTTGTTATAAAAATAAAATTAAACAATAAGGTGATGGTAAAATTAATTGAAAACAAGTGAAATAAAAGTTAAATATATAATTAGAATTACATTTTTGTTAAGTGAAACGTAATTAAAGGCGAGAAGTGAAAGTTTCAATAATGTTTGGATATTCTTTTTTGGTGTGTCCTAATTTTTCACAGTATAAACATTTTTTTGGATCGACCCTGATGTTTCTTTAAATTCATCTCTAATCTTATTCGACTTTATTTAAATTTGTCATTTGATATTATTTTCATTTGTTTGTAGATATGAACATAGTATTTGGTAGGTCAATGATAATTTTTTTATTGGATTTTCGTTTTATTGTTTTTTTTTTCTATTGTCTTCATTTTTATGTTTATTTTTTTACTTATTATATTTTTATTTTATTTTTATTTTCTTTTTTTAATCTTTTTATCTTGTATTTTTTTTATAATGCTGCCAAAATGGGTTAGAATCCGCGGATCAACTCACGGATTGGATTTGAAAAAAATGAAATTTTTTATATGGGTCAATTTTCAATCCGGTTCACCTGGATTGAACTTGTGGTGAGTCGTGTTGGCTCACCAATTCACCTAATCTAATTTAATTATTTATTATTTTGTGTTTCAATATTATTAATTAACATTTTTTATTGTATTATAGAAAGGAATAAAGAAAAAGATGTTTCAAGAAAACAAAATATTATAAATTTATCCATTGAAGAGTCTAATCTTATAAATGAATAAATGACACAAAAATTATCAATATTACATTTGAGTTGTATGTTAATTTTTTATTTTGAATTGTCTTTTAACATCATTTAAAGTGAAATTACTTAAATTTGAATTACAAAAAAATTATATTTTTTTATTTAACAAAACTTGTAATTAAGCTAGCCAATGAACCAATCCATTTAACTCACCAAGCCATAGTGGGTCGAGTCAGGTTCAAATTTTTTCGACTCCCAAATAAATGAGGGTGTTACTTCCTACACTACCACATACTGTGTCTTGCACCTCCCCATCTCCCTTTTACCCTTCAGTAATATTTTAATATCTCTTTTTTGTCCTTGAGTAATATTTAAACGGAACATGGGTTGAATTTTTAAACGGATGTCAACGTTCGGAGACAAATATCAATATCCGTTTAAAGAAAAACGACTGTCCATATCTGTCATGTTGAAAGCTCTTTCTCCATGTGATTAACTGTCTAGGGTTGGCTTCAGAACTGAGTGGGAACTCATGTCAGTGTCTTCAATCACTGTTACTGCTTTTATGAATGCTTCATTCAGAGACATTGGATAAGCGAAAATACCTTGTGAGGAAGATCTCCCATAATTGATAGGAAGTGTCGTATGACAATCTAAACGCAGCGCCAAACGAAGAACTTGTTATTTGTGGCACTGTGTGTGTGATTTGTAACAAGTTTCTGAGGGGTTTTTTTTTTAATTTTTTTTTAGTTTTTAATCTGGTTTTTTAGGATTAGGTCCGATGTCACGTCGCTAATAGCTTGAATTAAGCGGTGATACCAGTGATGCTATGATTGGACCAAAATAAAAAGGGAATTTTGTTTGTTTCACATTCTGATAGGAATATGTGGATTTCATACTTTATGATCTTCGGAGCCATTTTGTGCGATTACATTTTTATTGTTTGTTTCATGTTGTTAGTTTCTTGATGTTGTCATCACTGTAGCGAAGTCGACGATGATTTGTTTTAATTGGAATTACTGTCTAATATTTTATGAGAATTTATGGCTGACTGAGGCTTCACATCTGCTTGGCTAAAAAATATACAACTTTTATGTTTTGATTTACCTTCGGTGTTACATTTTATCGATATGCCACTGCATTTATCATGATATGCAGATTCCCGAATTAGCATTGAAACTGAAATTGCATAAGTTTTAATTTGTAACCAGAAGTCAATTTGATGGATTGCCTTTAAAGGAATTCATTTTTGTTATTGTTCTTTTACTATTATTTTTAATTTTTAATTATTCAGAAAAAGCAAACAATAAGAAAGAGCAAAGTAGAGAAAGAATCTGGAATGAGGAAAGAGAAAACAAGAGTATGGAAGAAAGAAACGTTCCTGAAACGGAGAATTTGGAATGTATAATGTTTACGTTTTATTGACGCTTTCTTCATCTTCTTTTGTACAACCATTAAAGATGCAGAAAGATGTATCTATCATAGTTTTTTAATTCATTTTTCTTTCAATGATTCAGGGCACTTTTTCAATTCACTTTTCTTCCAATGATCTAGGGTGGAGGTGTAGGGGTTTAGGAAAATTTAGGATTTTAAAAAAAGTAAATAAAATTAAATCATAAAAATTAAATTAAAGTAGAATATTTTTAGAATAAAAAGTAATAATGAAAAGGTGCAGGAGTATTAGAGTGATGGAGGAAGGAAGAAGAAAGAACAAAGTGACGGAAGAAAGGGAAGAAGCGGATTTCAAAATAATGTTTTGGGGGAGGGGGAGGGTGAGCGGTCAGCAGAGTAAAAGTGAATATTTAAGATTTGGTAAATAACCTTAAAAATAAAAATGTAAAAAGGTTAAAAAGGTAAAACAAAAGGATATTTTTGTAATTGAAAAAAAATTAGAGAAAGTTAGGGAGGTGAAGGGAAGAAATGGAGAGGTGGAGGGAACAACTCCCAATAAATGAACTAGATTGGGTTGACTCACTAAGTAGCCAACCTGTGATAAATCGGACCGGATTGGGCTGGATGACCAGTTTTGACAACACTAATTTTTTATTTACACCCTAATTTTGAAGTTTTTTTTTTCTTTAAGTTTTTATTTACTTAAATAGAATTGGACATTGATACTTAAAAAAAAATTACAACTAAAACAATTCTTAATTTTTTTAATTAACTCAATTTATTTAAATAGAAAATTATCTTTTAAAATATATATTCATCTTATAACTTTGTTTCATTTTTTAAGTCATCAAGTCATGTACTTTACCTAAATAAAAATACATTTAGAATATATTACTTTACACAATCCAACCATAAATATAAATATTATTTCATCTTATATATATATAATATTTTTTTTTAATTTTTCTCCACTTTATATATATATATATATATATATATATATATATATATATATATATATGGTTTGTTAACGCGCGTACGCCTGTTTTTCAGTTGGTACGTTTTAACAATGTGTACCGGATTATAGTAGACAAAAATACCCTTATATATTATGGATTCTAAGTTTTAAAGTCAAGGATATTTAAATAATTTTCATTCTTAAAACTAAAAAAAGAAACCCCCCAAACCCAATTAGAAATACTGGTCGTTAAACAATTTATCTTTGTAAATAGTTGAGTCATTGGCATATTTGCCTTCAGGCAAAGGTTCATTCAAGATCTCTTCAATCTCATCATCTTCACTAACCTCTCTAATTTCATCATCTGCATATGTTGAATCGTCATCTCTTAAAAAACCTTCAGACCAATTACCAATTCCTTCTGATGTCATTATGCTTGTGAAAATTAGATAAAATTAGATAAGACAAAAATTATAAAATGAAAACTCATTATAAAAAGTAAGAAATTGTTTAATAGCGAGTGTTTCTGTTTTTTTCCAGACGAATTACCAATTCCTTCATATGTCATTATGCTTGTGAAAATTAGATAAAATTAGATAATACAAAAATTATAAAATGAAACTCATTATAAAATCATTTTTTTTTGTAAGAAATTGCTTAACAGACAATGTTTCTGACTTTTTTGATTGGGGCTACAATAGAGATGACAGAGAAAAGGTTGAAGTGAGAGAGATGAAAGAGAAAGGATTGAGAGGAATGAGAGGGGTGAGGAAGGGTTTGGGGGTATAATATTTTTAGTTTTGAGAATGAAAATTATTTAAATATCCTTGACTTTAAAACTTAGAATCCATAATATATAAGGGTATTTTTGTCTACTATAATCCGGTACACATTGTTAACAAAAAAACATGCGTACACACGTAAACAAACCCATATATATATATATATATATATATGTGTGTGTGTGTGTGTATGTATATATTATATACAAGATTAACCTTTTTTGTTATTCATAATTTTTTTCTATTTTATTCCTTAATAAATAAATATTTTTTAAATTAAAATAATTATTTTATCAATTTTTTCTTTAAAGTAATATTTTTTAAATTTAATTATATTTATTTTTAAATTTTTTAAATGAAACATTTTAAATTTAAAATTAATATCTATCATAAAGAAAATATCTATAAAAATAATAAAAAATATTTATAATAAAATTGTAAAGATTATTTATATTTATTTCTAAAATTATAATTTTATTATTTTTTTATCATAAAAAAGTGAAACATGGTTTTTACTACTTATTGAGAGCATATATTTTTGTGAGTTAAAAAGAAAGAATGATTGAATATATACTGATTATTTTTTTTCTTGACTACCTTAAAAATACATAGATATTTAATTTTGAAAAAAGAAGAAGGAAAGTTTCAAATGATAACAAAGTATTTCATTAGAATCCTCAAGGATTTTAAAATGGTGTGAAAATAGGTATTTCAGAATTAGTACTTCTACAAATTATGTAATAAAGGATCTCCTACTCCAATAGGAGACATAATTTTGTGATACATTAAGTTGCATTTATAAAATATCCTATAATTTGAAAATACTTAAATTTCAACATCATTGTTTATTTTTTATCTAGCTTGATATTGATAAAAACAAAGCACATTTAATATCAAACCTAGTAGATTACTTATACAAATATATATTTGGAAAACCTAATTTGTTATATGGTTACTTGGAATTAGGTTAGCAAATGAAAAACTTACATAATGTTAATATAAAACAAATCCAACTTAGTATATTTACTAAGATGTGTGCTTGATTACCTCACTTTATAAACAAGATTTATTTGAACAAATTCACTTATTAATCCAAAAAAACAAAATATTAACTCAATCTGTTAAGAATTAATATATTACACCAATATCACCTGGCATTTAAGATAATTTAAAAAGTAAAAGATTATTTTTAATTTTTTATATTTAACAAGATATAATGTATAAAGTTTAAGACTTTAAAATTCACAATTAATAATTGATAATTCAAATTTTTATTATGATAAAAAAAATTATTATTATAAAATTAAAATGATTTTTGTAATTTTATTGTAAGCAGTTTTATAATTAAAAAATAATTAAGTTTTAAGAAATGGTTAAATATAAAAATATTAAATTTTAAAAAAATTAAAAAGTAAAATTGATAAAATCATTAGTTTAATTAAAATATTTATTTTAAAAAAAAGTGAAAAATAAACATGAACATAAATCTAAAATTAGAAATATTACACCAACTGTGGAATACCCTCAAAGTTCATCAAGTATAAACACTTCTTCCAGTTTATACATAGTGCATATTACATGGTGAATTAAAGAATTAGAATTTAATTTCACATTTTATTTACTTTTTTTTTTTTAGTTTCTTGACGTTTTAATTAAAGGATTCATTTCTGGCATAATCACGGTTCTCAGGCTTCAAATGGCTTTGGAGTCGTCTTTGGTTGACCTGAACTTAGTAATCCGAAAATCCTCAGCAGCATAGTTATTGCGTGTTTTGGGGGTTCAGTTGATTGATTCAGCAAAACTGAATATTAGGTAATAATTAAAAGTTCTCTTACCACTGCAGTTCAATTTCATCTTTTGGTCGAGAAATGTAGGTATTGCTTCCGAACTCTGCATAGTATGTGTTAAATGTTTGTTAGTGTTTACCCATTGGCTAATTATTTATATAATTTTAGGGTTGGACTTTGTGTAGCCTTGTCTCACAAGTGAATTTAAAAAAGGCAATAAGTACTTCTCTAGGTTGTATCAGCAGGAGGATTGTGATAGGTAAAATCTCCTTGACGAAGTTGTGTTGTAACTCGCTTGTCATGTCAGTTAGCTTGCAATTCTGGGTTTTTGACAGACAATATATAAATTTTATATGTGTATGCCAATGGGTATAAAATATAGGGTTAAAACAAATACGTCATGATTAACTTTGATGATGAATATGTCAAGAATGGCAAGTATTTATCTACTCTCATTGTTCAAGAGCTCCTTGTTTACATTCTAAGCAACAGATCTCCCAAGTCAGCTTTGCTTTGGAAGCCTCTATCTTTGAGGTGCCATTTTGATCCTCTGTATTTTTTTTTTCTAAGTTGCATCTTTTCCTGTTTCCAATTTTATGTGTGTTATGCGGTGCATGTGAGTATCTAATTATATTTTTGCTTGAAGAGTTGAGATGAGTTCTTTTGTAGAATACGAAAAGCATATTCACATTGACTGCTTGTTAGGTTTTCTGAGTAGTTGTCACCTCTCTTGTTCCACAATTGTGGCAGGAGAAAATTTTCATCACTGGAACAAAAGAGTCTCCCTGGAGTAGGTGGGTTAAGATAATATGGTTATATGATTTGGATATGATTATTAAATAATCTGATGTTGAATTCCAGATTGCTTAGTAATCTTCTATGGGGTGAATTTACTAATTTGGCAAGGCTTTCTGATACTGCCTTTGATTTGTTTGTTTCTTTTCTTGCCAGTTACAATTGCATTTTTTTTTTCTTAAAATTAATACTTGTCTAACCAGTGATAATAATTTTGGGACTACTGTTGGGAACACAATATAATAACTAACTTATATTGTGCACTATTGTGCCTTCTTTAATTCGAAGTCTCAAATACTGCTGTAAAAACTACAAGTTTTGGTCGTCCCTTTTACTGGTTAAACTCTTTTACCGTATTCATATTGCGTACCCTTCACTGAATAGCTTGTAGGATTATCACAATAAGTACTAAAGTAGAGGTTTGTTGGACTTTTGTTGGTACAAACACTGGTTTCTCTCCTGCTGAGGACTGTAAATCGATGTGTTCCCATAGATTTTGCTGTTGGTTTTGCTAACGTGTGAAATAAATTGTAGTTGATCTTGTGTCCATATTTAGCCTGTATATTGGCTGTTCGTGTTTAGTCAAAATCCTTCAAATTTCTTGCGTTCAGTTCATGCATGCTACAATTGTCATCCTCAAAATTCTGTATCTCGTCGAGTTAGTGCTGATACATTCGAATATTGCAGTTAACAGCAATGGGAAATCTTTTGTGTTGTGTGCAAGTTGAGCAATCTACAGTGGCTATAAAAGAAAATTTTGGACGATTTGAGAAGGTGCTTCAGCCAGGATGCCATTGCATGCCATGGTTCCTTGGGAAACAACTTGCTGGTCATCTCTCTCTTCGTCTACAACAATTGGATCTTCGATGTGAGACCAAGACAAAGGTTTTTGTTTTTTCCTAACACTTTAACTATAACCAAATATTTTAAGCCATTTCTTGGTTTTTAATCACCACTTACATTCATTTTGGCATAGATATTTTTTATTAAGTTTATTTGGCTGTCATTTCTTGTGCTTCGTTATCAGCCAGCTAGAGGGAAGTCCTATTGCAAAAGGTAGAGAAAGGTATAGAAAAACTATAGACAAACTACTGAATAGGATTTCGAGGTCAATGATTAGTCTAAGACGTGATTAACAATATACTTTACCATGGCATCATTTAGTCTATGTAGCTGTCTAGCTGACTCCATCTAGTGGGAAAATTGTTGTATTTTGTTTGTCTTTCACTAGTACCTGTTATTCTGTAAACATTATTCTTAAACTTTCCTCCGTTGAATTAAATTTGATCAGATTAAATGTTTGTCTGCTTACAGGATAATGTATTTGTTAATGTTGTTGCTTCAATTCAGTACCGTGCCCTGGCCGAGAAGGCCAATGATGCTTTTTACAAACTCAGCAATACAAAGACCCAAATTCAGGCATATGTTTTTGATGGTATAAACCATAATACTCATTAACAGAAGCCTGGAATAAGTGGTTTAACCATATTTGTTTAGCTAAGGAGAAATTTCTATTCTCATTGTAGTAATTAGGGCAAGTGTTCCAAAGCTGAACTTGGATGATGCTTTTGAGCAGAAAAATGAAATTGCCAGAGCTGTGGAAGAAGAGCTTGAGAAGGTTGTTTTTAATGTAAAAATATTATTTACTTATAAGATGAACTGTGAATTTATGTTAATTTGAACATTATGCTTTATTGTCTTCATAGGCTATGTCAGCTTATGGGTACGAAATTGTTCAAACACTGATTGTTGATATAGACCCAGATGAGCATGTGAAGCGAGCTATGAATGAAATCAATGCTGGTATGTTATATGAGTGTTGTATGTTCAGTTTCTGCCCATAATATATTTATTCTTCGAAAGGGGTTGATTATTTTTTAGAAATATAACCAATATCTTCCTTTTCTTCGTGGTATATGCAGGTACTTGTAATTTGCAAGCTCTAATTCTTGAGTATTAGTTCCAAAATCTAATTTATCGCAGAAATATTGTTTAGACATTACATTTTGTTATTTTCGCTATATTAATATGGGTCAAGTTGTCTTCATTAAATCAACTAGCGTGTATATTAACTAAATATTGTATGAAGTGCAAGTTTGGACTCAAACGATTGCTTGTGATTATAGTTTACCTGTTTCCTCTGTTGATTGCTTTATGCTAACATGGGTGACTAGCAATCTTTCCTTTGCTCATGGAATGACTTATATTTTTATGCTGCTTTTTGCCTTTATCAGCTGCAAGATTGAGGGTGGCAGCTAATGAGAAGGCAGAGGCAGAGAAGATC
>NC_028357.1:35636756-35641630 GCF_000741045.1 Vigna radiata var. radiata
TTTGTTCTAAAATTAGTCTTTGATTTGTATCTTTGAGGGATTGATTTGTTGCCCAAAATCCTTTGGAAGACCAGTTTCTTGGCATTTTTTATTTATACTTTGAGACAGTCAAGTAAATACTGTGTATTCTGTTGTCTTTATTTTGAATAATGTATAATAAAACTATAAAGTATCTGTATATAAAAGTTGTCTAAATAGTGGAAGTTGCATGTAAATTTCTTATATAGCGTTGGAGAATGATTCGTTCTAATCCTTAAACTCTACTTTCTAGCCTTGCATATTTTTGCACATATGGAAAATGCTTCCAGTTATCATTATCTCCATTAAAGTAATCTGAAAGGTTTGCTTCTAATCCAGTGCTAACTTTATAACCCAATGTGTCGCCCTTAAACTCATTTTTCCACTACACATTGCTCCAACGCACACCCACACACATGGACAATAACTTTTTAAGACAAACTATTGAGTTTGTTGAGTTTGGTGTTAAAACATTGTGCATAAAAGGAATCACGAAGGAGTTTTTCACAAGTTTTTGTTTGTAATGTGTACATTACAGATGTCATCCGCTCAATTTGATATAATATCTGAATACTTATTTGAACCAGATCAACATATTGATTGATTAAAGATTAATGTTGTGTTTGGATTCAGTGATTTGTTGTTCATGTGAATGGAAGAGCGGGTGTCGACTTTGTTTGGATCTGCTGATTTGAACTGATTTCGAAGCGTTGATTTGCAATTGAGTATGAAGTCTTCGCACTCCTGAAGTGCGGAGATCCTCATGGAAAGCCATGTCAATGTTTTGAATTTACTTCTTTCTCCCTATGATGCAATGTTATTTCCTTGATAAGTTTTATTTACTTTTCATTATCCATGCACGTAGCTTAGCAGAGATTCTCCTGGAAAGATTCTTGACCACTAAAACTCAACAATGGAGATTCTGGCGTGGTCAATTGAGTGGTGGATGGAGCATTGAATTGAGTCTTAACAGTGCGTGAGTTTGTATTTATGGTGGTCTTAGAGGAGTTACAACGGTGCTAAGGTGAATTGTTAAGAGATGTGCGAAGAGAGCTGAAACTATGAAGGGAGTTACAGAGTGTTCTCGTGAGGGTTGAAAATGTGAACAAAGGTTTAGAATGAGAGAAAGGATGAAGATAAAGTGTGGGAATCGATTCTATGAAGGAGAGAATCGATTCTCTCACGTATTAGATGCGCTTGAACACAGTGCCGAATCAATTCGTTAGAAGAAGAGAATCGATTCTCGTTGTATGAAAATCACACCAACTTGATTTGGGTAACATAGGAGAATTGATTCTCCCCTCTAAAGCTACAGCCAAAATCCAAAATCAATTCTCCCCATTACTACACCCAGAATCTTATCTTTCCTCTCATTATGCACCCCATAACCGATTCACGACTTCATTTTGGATTCTTCATGTGTCTCCATTATGATGATTTGTTTGATGTTTTTATGTTGTGTTGTAAGGGGTGATTGGTGGAGGTGGTGGACATTCGTGGTGGTGGAGCTTATGTCCTTGTTGGGTTTAGGTGTTGGTGGTGTTCGTCTTAACTGCTGGTGGTGTTTGTGGGTGGGGCATTTCTGGTGGTGGTTCCCGTTCTTCAACATGTAAGATCTAATTTTGTCTTTTTAATCCAGGAACGAGAATGCCATGAATATCAATGAATCTATTTTTGATATTTTCATGAATGGACATTGATGTATGAAGATGTGATTAATCATGATAATGTTTCTATGTAAAATTGATCAAAGAAAATTTTAGTAAGTGTTGATATCTTAGTTAAAAGATGTTGGACTGGAATATTAGGTTATGCTCAAGAGTAAATTTCAAAATAGTAATAAGTAGAAAATAATTTTCTATTTTATAAGCTGTTACATGTAAATTATTTTAAATAAAATTGTTACATACAAAATGAATGTAAGTATATGTAATGTCATATTTTTTGGTTGTTAAATTAAACCGTGTACATACAAAATTTATTTGAGCTTGTGATTACAAATATTCAAAGTTTTGTGGAATTTAATTATGGTATAGGAATTAAATTTGTTAAATTATTTTTATTTATTTAACTTTTGTTATAGTTGTAATAGTTGTAGGAGATGAGGAATTAATTAATTTAAATTCACTTATTTATTTATTTTTATAAGTATATAAAATTTAAATCTCGAAAATTAGGAGTTTATTTTTGTTTCAGCTTGTGAAATGTATTGGACAAGTTATTTTGGTGGTGATGATTTTGAGGAAGATGTTTCAAGTGATGACTTTAATTTAATTCAGTATTTACAACAACCAATAAAAATATGTAATGAAGTTGGATCAACCATAATCTTTTGTGTTGTTGCTTACGTTCTGTTAGTTCCAAATGTTGTGGAGTTTGTTTTTAAAAAGGAATGTTGTAGACATTCAAATGGTCATCAAGCTTTCATTATCTTATGTGATGATTAAGGGAAACTGGCAGGCTTTGTTAAAGATAATTTCCAATCAACTAACAAAGGAATAAATTATGTCTCTACACTTTCATGATTCTTTTTTCCTTTTTTGCATTTTGCTCTGAATCATGGTAGAATTTTCAGATAACATATCATCATTTTCCTAAACAACTTCCCATAAATCTTGTCTTTCAAGTTTGCATTCTTAGTATCCATAAATCATACCTTTCACCATCATACGGTAGAATAATAACTTGGAAGAAAGTTTCTTCCATTATGCATGTCCATAAAACTCGGCTTTGATACTATTTTTAGGATTTATAGAATTTTTGAAGATACTATGGAAAAAAATAAAGGTTATATGAAAAACTTTTTATTTTATTTTATTAGAAAAAAAAACTATCAAATATTTCTTAAATTTAAATAATAAATAATTTTAAAATAGTTCTAAAACTAATTTGTTTTTTTAAAAAACTAATTTAAATAAAAAAAGTAATAAATATATATTCTAAACCGTGTATAAAGAATTCAAAATATTTTTCCAGCTATCCTAGATCTTCATAAACTTCAAGTTTGCGAGATTTTAACATTACTTGTAAGTTTAAGTTTCTCCATAATAATTAAAAAACTAAAGTTTTAATTTAACACCACATTTACAATTAGATGTTTTTTTTGTTTTTGTTTCTAAAGTTTGTTATTAGGTTAACCTAGTATTACCTTATGATTCCATTCCTGTTGACTTGTCGGTTTTCCAATTTTAATGGTTAAATATAAGAATGAGAAATGACATCTAAATTTTTTACATTTACTTTTTATTCTCTTCTTTTTTAAATTACAAAACTTTACATTTTTTGAACTATGTATTATAGAACGTAAAGTGTCTCATGGTATATCATAGGGATTGGTTCCGAAGTCTGCGTACTTTGTGTACAATGGTTACCCATTGGCTAATTATTTATATATTATTAGAGTTGGACTAAGGTTGTGTTGTAATTGGCTTCTCATGGCAGTCAGCATGCAATTCTGGGTTTTCGAAAGACAATATACGAATTGTATATGTTTATGATATAGAATATACGGTTAAAACAGATACCTCATGACTTATGGTAGTGATGAATATGTCAAGAATACCAAGTATCTGTCTACTCGCAGTGTTCAAGAGCTCCTTCTTGCTAATAATTTAAGCAAGAGCTCCTACAGCTCTCTCATGTCAGACTTCCTTTCCAAGCCTCCATCTTTAAGGTACCATTTTGATTCTCTTTATTTTCCTTCTAAGTTGTAACTTTTCCTGTCTCCAATTCTGTTTATTTGAGTTCGTGCTCATACATTTGAATGTTGCCGTTAACAGCAATGGGGAATATTTTGTGCTGTGTGAAAGTTGAGCAATCTACAGTTGCTATAAAAGAAGGATTTGGACGATTTGAGAAGGTGCTTCAGCCAGGATGCCATTGGATGCCATGGTTCCTTGGGAAACAACTTGCTGGTCATCTCTCTCTTCGACTACAACAATTAGATCTTCGTTGTGAGACCAAGACAAAGGTTTGTTTTTGCCTAACACTTTAACTATAACCAAATATTTTAAGGCATTTTTTAATCACCATGAATACTTTCATTTTGGCATGGAATTTTTTTACTAAGTTTATTTGGTTGTCATTCTCTGCTAGAGGGAGGAGACCTAGAAAAACTATGGACAAACTAATGAAAAGGATTTCGAGATCAATGATTAGTCTAAGACATGAAAAGGCTTGATTTGTTGTTGTATGTGCGTTTGTCTTTCAGTCTAGTACTGCTTACTTTCAGTTCTCTATGTGCGATATGTTAATCTGTGAATATTTATTATATTTTCCAGGGAATTAAATGTTTGTCTACTTACAGGATAACGTCTTTGTCAATGTTGTTGCCTCAATTCAATATCGTGCCCTGGCTGAGAAGGCCAATGATGCTTTTTACAGACTTAGCAATACAAAGACGCAAATTCAGGCATATGTTTTTGATGGTATAAACCATAATAATCGGTAACAGAAGCCTGCAAAAAGTGGTTTAAGCATATTTGATTAGCTAAGGTGAAATTTCTGTTCTCATTGTAGTAATTAGGGCAAGTCTTCCAAAGCTCAACTTGGATGATGCTTTTGAGCAGAAAAATGAAATTGCCAGAGCTGTGGAAGAAGAACTTGAGAAGGTTTTTTCTATTTTTTAAATGTAAACATTTTTTATTTACTTATAAGAGGAACTGTCAATTTATGTTAATTTGAATACTATGCTTTATTGTCTTCATAGGCTATGTCAGCTTACGGGTTCGAAATTGTTCAAACACTGATTGTTGATATAGACCCAGATGATCGTGTGAAGCGAGCTATGAATGAAATCAATGCCGGTATGTTATATGAGTGTTGTATGTTATACTAGCAATCTTTCCTTTGGTCAT
>NC_028357.1:35642250-35689596 GCF_000741045.1 Vigna radiata var. radiata
ATTAGTCCCACAAATATCTAAGACTTTACCACATTTGTTCTAAAATTAGTCTTTGATTTGTATCTTTGAGGGATTGATTTGTTGCCCAAAATCCTATGGAAGACCAGTTTCTTGGCATTTTTTATTTATACTTTGAGACAGTCAAGTAAATGCTGTGTATTCTGTTGTCTTTATTTTGAATAATGTATAATAAAACTATAAAGTATCTGTATATAAAAGTTGTCTAAATAGTGGAAGTTGCACATAAATTTCTTATATACCGTTAGAGAATGATTCGTTCTAATCGTGAACTAAACTCTACGCTTTCTAGCCTTACAAAAAGGAAAGTTCTTCCAGTCATCATTATCCCCATTGAATTAATTAGCTATCGATGATGTTATGCTATAAATGTTTCCATCGGAATCTGAAGGTTTGATTGTAACGCAGTGCTAACTGTTTTCTCTTAAGAAAATATGAAACTACTTCCAGTTTACAAATAATAAAGGCATTCATAACTACATAAAGAACATAAGTAACACCGGAAGCTACCATCTCATCCAAGAAAAGAAGTAATTCTGGAGCTATTTGTTTCACAGACTCAACTGCAAGAATAAGCACGAATTAAGTTAAACTCGAACAGGTAAAGAAGATAAAAAATATCTATCACTAGTACTATAATGATTTTATTTATAAAAATTTTGTATGAGTAGTAGAACTAGACATGGCACATTGGTACTCATACTGTTGTTGAATATTGAAGAAAATGGATGGCGAAAATCGATGTGTTTCATCCGTTTTATGCCATCATTTAGAAGTCTCCTTAAAACCAACAACCTCTGAATTGGATATGAAAGTTTATCTCAGTGGCACTGACTAGGGTCTTAAAGCCACAGAGACTCCAACCTTGGGATGTAAATTATTATCTGTGGTCTTAAAATCCACTTCTCCAGCCATAGACACATAAAACCTCTCCCAGAACCCTTGTTGAATAACTGCACCTGCCTTGCCAAAGGTGTCAAATCGAGCCTTTACTAACGTTTCCGGAAGAATTGCATGCTGAGCACCAATGGTGGCACTAGTCTCCCCCATTGACAAGCTATGCTTCAGCTCTGCTGCAATGGCGGTTTTGCTTAGGGGGTTCACTTCGTGATAACAGGAGGCTTTCAGAATGTCGAAACTGTCATGCCTGCACAATAGAAAGTAATAAAAGTATAACACTAAGTTGTAATGATTAAATTGTCTAGTTAATTTATACGGACAAATTAATGTCCCTAAATGATTTCTGATAAATTTGGCTTTTATGCTTCTTTTAGAACATATCTCACGTGGTCAAGGAAGCAACAAGGAAGGGAGTGTTGAGGTTTAATCCAGCATTCAGATTACTGAATGTTCTTGTTGGTATGTCTAAAGCAACATTGGCTCCAAGTGACAAGATGTTTGTTCCCACAAGACCCGACAAGTTCAGAACAGGATCATATCCTTTTTCTAAGTTTCCTTCCAGTCCAATGCATCCAGTAATTCCAGTGTAGTTAGTCAAATGTTGTACTTCTACCTACGATGATTTCAGAAAATAGTCAGATGTAAGTTGCTTAATAAGGATATATAAAAGAAGACAAAAAATCAACTTATGCACCTAACTTCTTTAAAACTAAATGGCATAAGTTTATTTTAACTTGCTGAAAAAATTCGACATTTTAGTTTCATATCTTCTTTACAAGTTTATCATACAATGTGTGTTGATACTGATAGTATGCAGGAAAGAAAATTAATTTTACCTTCCCTGAATCAGGTATGGTGCATTTGAAAAGGCTCCTGAATCCAGGTAGAATTTCATTTACTGTAATAAATGAGACACCAAAAACACTATAGTCAGACATGTTGCATGCAATTCCATGGCTTTCAAAGAAATTCAAACGTGCCTCTCGTAGTGATTATGGAAAACTTTCAGACTAATTGATGTTTTAAATGATTATACGACTTGTGAGGTACTAACTGGTTTCCTCAGTGCAAGCTAGATGCTAAAAACAGATGAAATGAAGACTGAAAATTCACTACAAAAAAAAAGTGAAGGTTGCAGAAAACCGGTCTTGATTTCAATCTGTAGTTATATTTGTTGGGAGTAAAATGGTGTTTTGATCATTGAAATGTAACTTGGAATTTCAACCTTGAACCAAATTATGTACATGATTAGTGATTTCATTACTCAAAATTATTCCACATTGACCACTTACAGAGAGAGAGGAATTCAGTGAAACAGTCTGAAAGTTAGATGAGTGAATCATGATATAATTTAAATGAGAACTAAATTTGCAAACTGAATATATTTTTCACTACCAAAATATAAGTCTATTCATCTGTTATCTACTTAAACTAACCCCTTCTTTCAACTGAGTAGCATTAAAAAGTAAAAAGCATGAACTTGTTTCAACTTTCAACGAGAAGCAGAATTGAAAAGAAGAGAAAGATTGATATGCACATTACATTGACAAGAGAGGTCGACGTTGTAATCCATAAACTGGTAATGAAAGTGAATTGGTGATAGATTTGAATAATCCTTGTGCAGAACATCTGATACAAAAAGTAAGCAAAATCTGTGTCAAATTATAATTGATTCTACTGAAAGATTAAAATGAAAATAACAAGGAGTTGAAGAAACCTTTAGCCTTCTTGCCAATATCAAAATATATCCCTGGACTGGTGCTCATTTCGCTTAAACGAAAGGTGAGAAATAAAAATTTGTTTATCTTTCACCTTTGCATGATTTGTTGGGATGATAATTTATTGGGAGGGAAAGAAGGGCAAAGGAAGTTTCCTCTTGTACAATATGACTCACTTTTTTGGTATCCATACAAAATGACTCAATTGAAACCTGCATATGTAACGAAACTTCCATGAACCAATATACCACAATTTATTTCGTACTCAGAAAAAGACATCCAAAGATTATGACAAACTGACAAGAAGTAAAACTCAAGCTAGCATTGACAGCCACTGTCACTGTTTCTGGAAACTACCCAAGATGCTGGTCAACAAGGCAACTGCAGCAAAATCTAGCCGTTACCGTTTTGTAGTAAAGTCATTGTTGCTTTGAGCTTAAGCTTTTTTGGAAGCATTTTATCCTGTCATTCTTTAACAACTGTACTGTAATCAAACTCAATTACATTTTAATCTTCCAAATTTCTTAACCCAAGTCTTCAATTCGAGTCTTGTGTGTAGTTTCATTTCATAACAATTTTATTGTTAAATGGACAAAACTATATATAGGACATTAATACTTATGTTACTTTTTTGAGCTGTAGCATAAATTAATTTCATGTTTTTTGCACGACAACTGAGGTTTGCATTTCACTACAGTTGAGAACTGAGTGTTGGAAAAAGACTTTATAACTAAAATGAAATTGGTATGATCGTGCACATAGGGAAGTGCAAAGCTATGGCCTGTTTTTCATTTTTTTAAATTTCTTTTTGTTTAGTTTTCTTTGTCTTTTTGTCGTTACACCGAAAGAGCAGCTTGCAGTGGGCTTCTCAATAACAACTTACATAATAACATATTCAAATTACAACTTTTTTCTCTCCCTAAGCTTCAAAACTTGCAAGAAATTGAATGGGGTGAAATTATTCAATGTTGTATCTCTAAGTCTAATTATTTATTATCATATTAGTCATAAATTTAATCACTTTAAACATTCACAGTCAGTTCTCAAGTTTCACTATTTATCATCATTGTTTTAGTCAGACTTAAATCATTTACTGTATCAGACTTAATTTTAAATTTGCAATTATTTTTAAATGACTAAAATAATGAAAAATGTTAATTTAATTTAAGGTTATTGTAATATGCCTACATAGATAGTACATACATACAAAGTCATATTTAAATTTGAAACCTCGTCTTTTTCTCTTCTTTACCATAGAATCATTGTCTTCCACATTCAAACCAAGATTGCAATAGATTAATTAGAGTGGCTCATATAAAGTAAAAGATAAGGATTTATTTAAATTCTTTTTTATAAAAATACAAAAAAAGAGTGAAACTAAAGTTAACTTATGTATTACATAAATTACTTTGTTAGTTATTTTGATTATTTTTAATTTATTTATAAATTGATTTTAACTTATTTGATGAATCTTTTCCTAAAAATTCTTGAAAGGAAACTTATTCAAACAAATTCATAATATCAGGGAGATTATGTAATTCATGCTAAGAGTATCTTTATTTCTAAAGAGTACCTACTTATTGATTAACTTACCTATTGGCACGCATTGGTTTAACATAAACACCATTAATTAAAATGACAAAATAGAAAAAGTCTAGGTTTACTTAGAAAAAATCTAAGTTTGATTAGAAATTTGATTCTTATATTTAAATTTACGATTCTCATATTTAACTACTAGTAGATGTTGTTTTTCTTCTTAAAACTATTAAATTGTCTAATTGGATGAATTAGTAAATTATCTTTTATGGTCTTCACAAAATTATCATTATTTTACAATCAATCATCACAACCTTTACATTGAAATAAAAATTAGGCATGACTAAGTCCCATAAAGTAAAATAAAATTTCATAATTTGATATTTATAAGGAAAAGATGTTGATATATATGATGAACTTTGTACGTGTTTAAGCGTCCTTCTATTTTATACGTTTAAAGTTTAAAACAATTTTTTGTTTAACCTAAAAGAACCTTATACTCCCTTCAGTGCCTATACCTCATTGTTTTTTACAAGTATTGTTATTGTACAAATATTTATTATTATTACTATATAAATGCAATATTGATTATTATAAGAAGTTATAAAGTAGATGATGTTTCCTAAAGAATGGCTGCGAAAATACTATTTTTCTTGGGTCACATAGAAATTTGAAGATAGATGCAATGCAAACTGCAATTACTTACCGATATATACGTCAGATTATTAGTTAAAATTCACCAAAATTTTAAGAATAGAAAAAATAGAAGAAAAATAACAAAATTAAGATTACTTTATAAATAAAATTATAATTAGAATAGCAATAACAATAGAGCACAATAAAAATTACCCGTTACAGAGAAACACGGGCCTGACATTGATGATTTTTAGATAACCGTGTCATGCATGGGGCCTTACATTTTGTTGTGCTTTTGTGTGTCACAGAAAAAGTTTGTTCCCATTGCACACTGAATTTATAGAGGAAGCCCATCATGTTTGGGCAAATCTCAAATGCTCATTGCAGATCAATTCTGTTTTCTGCCATCTGACTTAGATATTGGAATCATGCACACAACTTACCAACCTTCACAATTAAAATCACCATTGCAAACTAATACTATTTATAAGAGGAAAGTGTATTACACAGGAAGTGTAGAGTGAGACCACAAAAATAATATTTTATTTTTTTAAAACATATTTGAGATTTGTGTATAGCATAGATGGAAATAATATATAAAATATCATACACACTATGCATTTTTTTAATGTCAGAACAACAAACTGTAATAGCAATTGAGATGGTGTGATTCCAAAATGTGGAAAGTGGCAGATGAAATTAAAATTAGACAACAACACAGAAAAAACACAAACAGGGAAACGTTGAGGCAATGAAATTTTAAATTTTTTTAAAATGTTAGAGAGATACGAGAGATAATATTATATATATATATATAGCTTCCCATTCCAAACATGTTGACAGAAAAGTCCCCACTGCAGAAGAGCCAAGCCACTGCAGTACCCAAAATTTCTCCCACACCCTCTCTCTCTTTCTCTTTCTCTTATTTCGAGTTTTGAACAGTGGCCACAGTCAATCAATTTGATTGCAACAAAAAGAAATGATGACAACTAGCCACTTTCCAACTTTTTTTTTCTCTCCTTAAAATGTTATTGAGACACCTTTTTCAAACACTATCCCTACAAAACAGCTGCCTGTTCCTTTCAAGTTTCCACACCCTCGCTGCTCCAATATAGGAAAATAATAATTCCCACCCTAAAAAAATAAAAAATAAAACTTGCAATTGAATTTGAATAATCTACATCAAGCGATCGGAGAGGCTGGGAAGTCGACGGAAAAAGTTCAAGGTGGCGGAGGGCATTGGGTTCCGGAACATGGGGTGGCGGAGGTAATAAAAGCCTAGGGCGACGGCCACCATTTTTGGCGGCATTGCATAGAGTGTGACAGTTATGGCAAGACATACTCCAATGAACAACTTGGTAGCCCTGGGATCTCTCCAACTAACCAAGGCTTGAACCCTCTCTCCCTGGGTTGCAAAATCACCCAACACCGTTTGGACTCGAGCTCCCAGCATTCTTAACCTATCATACCGCATTCGGATTATATCGGGTGGTTTAGAACTTGGCATGGTATCAAATTCCTCGTCCAACTCATCCGGGTCAACCGCTTCCGCCTGAGACAACCGGGTATCCATCCCAGCCGGTATTTTCGGCCTGAACCGGTAATACCATATCCCAATTAAGACCACGTATAAGAACCCTGTGGGGACAATCAAATCTGGATACCAAACAAGCACTAAGTAAAGAATGTGTAGCAGAACCGTGGTAACAGGGTTCTTCCACCTTCTTATATCATCCAACCATTTCGCCAAACCAATGGCCCAAGCCAAAACCGCCACGATTCTGAACCAATTCGCCTTGCTCTTCCTCATGCTCCACACGTGCGAGTCTGCATCCAACATGTACCGAACTACCTCCTGCCCCATCGGTGGCTCTGACCTGGCCAACCACTGCGCCACCATCTTTGTCGCGGCCCCACGCAGCGCCTCCTGCTGCGCCACTCCCAGCGGCCTCAGATAGTGCATTCGTGGAAGCAGTGGCTGACCGTAAACTGCACAGGTATCGGGCAACAAGGAGGGGCAGGCGAAACGAACCGCTAACTCGATTTCCCCCATTTTCTTCAACCCGGTTCGTGTGAGGACTAGGAGGGGGTAGGAATTGGTGTACACCCTGTTGCTCTCAAGCGTAGAGACGCGTATGCGAACCTTGCCGATACGGCAATCGGGCCTATCTTCTGGCACGTCAGCAAACATGCGCCAGTTGTCGAACACTCCAACGGTGAGGACCGTGCAGGGATCGTAAACCTGCCACGTGTACTGCTCGTTCCAGCGTGGATCGAAGCTGTCGGTTACGGTGCGGGTTCGGACCCACTTTTTCCCGTACTTGGCCACACAGTAGGCATCGGTGGAGCCTTTTCCACCGCCTTTTGATTTCATCGGAAGGAGCCCTCGAGCGCCCAGAATCCCCAGTTCTAGAATACCCACCGGCGGTTTCCATAACTGCTTCGCCGTAGGACGGAAATCGCTGCACACGTGCGCCGCTTCGTCCAGAACGTGATACCCGCCCTCCAGGCAGAGACGCAGGAAGACTCGCCCGCAGTAGGGCCCACCTTCTAACGGGAACCATTTCGCCGCCACGTGGCGCTCGTCGATTCGTTGCTCGATGGAGCTCAGCGGAACCACGATGTGGCCTAGGAGAGCCACTTCCTTGCTAGTGCGATCTTCTATCAGAAGGATGACAGAATCTTCCAGAGGCTCCCCGGCCACGAAGAGAAGGTCCTCGTTCCAGTGGAAGGATAAGCTTCTGTGGTTCATTGATCCTCGTCTTGTTCGCTGCGATTGGAACCCTAGTTGCACCTTCACCCTCACTTCCGGCGCTGTCAGTGGAGGCAGATTCGGCGCAATATTAAGGTCTTGTGCTTCCACTACCGTCACGCGAAGGTACCAGAGCTTTGGCGATTGGTAAACCTTGGATCGAGTATGTGCAACATGCGGTGCATCTGAGATCCACGCTTCTGGGAATGCGTCGTCGGATTGCGTGCCAATCCAAACAGAGAGCTGAATGTCGCCGGAAACTCTGCCAGGATTCTGGTCTGCGGTTCCTCCTTCAAGACGGTACCATTGCGGCGCCAAGGGACTGTCGGGAGGATCCCTCACTGGAACATCGGAAAGGTCGAAGCAAACACCGCCCAGAAAATTTTCTGTCGAGGAATCCCAGAGGGAAATCTCCAGGGTGGCGCTGTTAGCGTCGGTCTTGTTGTAACCAAGTGCAAACACCTGGTTCCACTCCGGCGAATCAGTGGGCTCGTTGGGCCTGAAACTCGCTGGCTTCGATCTCATGTAGTGGCTCGACGTCCTGACCTTCACGAACGGGGCTTCACTGGGAGGAGCAACCCCGCGAGCTTTCACGATTTTGACAAACAGATACTGCATTGGCTCCACCAGATCGAATGGATGAACCCTTTCGGATTCATTACCTGTTTTCTTTGCAGAGATATCTTTAGGCGAGTAGTCCCCGTTCGGCCGCTTCAAAATCTTCACCCTCTCGCCTCTGTTGGCCTGCATTTTCCTCACCTCCGGATGAAACGGCATTTCCGACAGCGGAGGCTCAGACATTTCCGGCAACGGCGGATCCTGCTGAACATGAACCACCGGAGGCGGCGATTCCTCCACAACCACTACATGCGGCGAATGAGGAAGACCAGTAGGAAGAGGCACGCATTGCTCCATCGGTCCAGGCGCCTCGAAAACCCTTCCCTCCTCAACAACCACCATTCCCGGCGGAGGCCTGTTCCGCTCTTGCTCCGGTCTCTCACCCTGCTCCTCCGGCTGCTGCGACGGCGGTTTCTCCTCTTCATTAAGCATTTCATCATAGTAATAAATCCTGAGGCCAATCTCTCCCCTTATCCAACTGAAGACACTCCTCTTCTCCAGCGTGTAGTAAACAAGAGCTTCTTCGCCTCTTCGGGAAAACTGAGTCCCATACAGTTTAACCCTCCCGAGGAAGTGGTTCTTGCGTCCGCTACCGTTGCCGAACTTCTTGTCGTTGTAGACCTCAACTTCGAGCTCCTCGAACTCCATATTTTCCGGGTCGGACACAATGAACTCGAGGGGCTCGTTCCAGACCGGGTTCAGCTCCTTGAAGCGGGTGGTGGTTCGCTTCCTCTGGCCGTCGAAGTCCGCGACCACGTAAGGGCTGGAGCTACCTTGGCCATCTTTGGGGAGAAGATTGCGCGCGTCGATGACTTCTACGACCAATCTCCGTACGGTTTGGGGTGGTTGCTGAAACGGCGTCGTCATCTTATCATTTTGGTTGAGGCTTGGATGCGCCGAATGAGGATAAACGAACTTACACAGTAGGCCGTTGATAGCGGTCACTGACTCTGATCAGCGTTTGACAGAGGTAAGGAAAGGCTTTGCGTCCTGTGGTGTATTTTTGTTTTTAATTGTATTTATTTATATTTTTTATTTTTTGGATGGAGGACGGTTTTGAACTTTGTTGTGATGACAGTGGGTACATCAGATTCCATGCTCTCTCGCCAAGGATTTCTTTCCAACTTTTTCAATTCCCTCCACTCACCCTTTCTTATCCACCTCACACTTTTTCTTAATTCCTATTGTACAATATATATTAGGCGTAAGATGCTAATATTTTATTATTTATTTCAATGGCTTCCCACAATCTCCTTTCTCTATTTCTCATTCCCTCTGTTGCACTCATCTCCTAGTCACGCACATAAAGTCCTTATTCTAAATATATATATTTATATGTAGGTTTTAGACATCCATTGCCAATGCACATGTGCGCTTTCTGATCATTACATTATATTTTAGTTCAGAGAAGATTTTATGCTATTTCTGTAATAATGTTTCAATTCTGGATTTACTAAAGCTTCTCTATATCAAATATGATTTTCATATTGCTATATATCCTTCCCTTTGGATTTATTGTTTGTGCCCTTGATCCAGTAATCTACTAAAGATGCTGGTTTCCAAGTACTGTTGTTGAACTGTGAAATATTATTCTTACATTCAAGAGCAAGTATTCATGTAATGTAATGTATTATTCTTATAAGAATGTGTGTACTAATTCCCATATATAAAAGACCCTTTACTTGTGTTCATAAGTATATGAATGTTCACTTGTGATTAGCCCTCAGTAAGCAGTCAATAACCGTATGAAATTGTCAAAGGAAGTTAACAGCCTTGGCAGGAAGCACATGATTTCGCGTCCCAACCTTGGGCCCTTCCTTTTTGTCAAAAAGCACTTGCATTTTGAATAAAGTTCAACGACAAAGCATCACCTTTATACCCCCTCTCCTCCTTTGTTTTCTTATTCTTCACCATGCATCGCTTGTCAACATCTATATCTCCAAACTCTAAGCACCTTTCCTTTTTCTAAGTCAAGCAACATTGTCTATTGGTGTTGTACTAGTGTTCGGGAAGCTCCTGGAGGTACAATTCCCCAATATCCCAACTGTGTTCAACAAGCTCTTTCTTTTCCTCATTCATTCCGGAATTGGCTCATTCAGGTTTTTCATTTTATTATTCTAATGCATCATTGCCTTTTAATAAGAATTTTGAAAAATCTTTTTGAAGTTTATATACTGATATATTTTAAGAGAAAGCAGGAATAGGAAGAAAATAGTTTATGACCAGAAGAAGCAGGCAGAGAATTTAAGTTCCGTAAGTAAAGTGGTTATCTGTTAAGCTCAGGATGGGGAAGCTTTATTTGGTTATTTTAGATAAACTCTCACTAGTTAGGAACATTAGGTCACGATTCACAACTTTATGGAACATATGCCAAAGAAGCTTCTCTTTTTCGAATCAACATCCAATGCGGTCTTTACTCTTTTAAATTGGTGGACTACTTGCGGCATCTGATCCTGTAAGATAAAAGTAAATTTTGGGGATATGATGCTATTCCAAAATCGGCAGAATGAATATGGATCAAGATACAAGATGAGGTCAGTGAAAAGACACAGTAGTTAAAAAAATCATATATGCAAAGGAGGTGTTGAAAAGAAGAAGTGATGTCATATCTGGTTTATAGCTTAAATATTTTGATAGGATTCATCACAGCATGGAAACCACATAAGATTATAGAATAGTAGCTTCAGAGAAAAACTGAGCGTTCTAGAAAAAGGGAACTTGGACTCTTGAGCAAGATAATTTTGTTGTGGTTTATCTTCTCTAAAATTGCCTTGGAGAGATGCACCAACTGCATCTGAAATGCATAAATTCTTTTTCATTCTTCCTTTTTACTTAGTTGAGGGCCGATGTAGACATGAAATTTGGATTGATTCGAAAAGCTTTGTTTAGATTAGATTGTTAGAAATTAATGCTTGTCTTTGATCATAAACAAACTGATGATAAAGTTATATATGTCCTTTGTCAAGCTAAGATTCATAATTCTCTGTGAATTAATCGCGAGTCCAGACTTTCGCCTTTCGTATGGTAACCCTTTTTGACTCGTAAGACATGCGAATTAATTACGAGGTTAGACTTTGAGTATTTCACATGGTAGCCATTTGATATTAGACCATAATATGAGCAAAGATAACTTATAACGGTGAATATTGATGATAAGGTATGTTAAGCTACGCGCACGAACCTATCCCAATGAACCCTCTTATAAATTCCTTCAATAACTCCATTTATTCAATGTTATAAAAGATTGATGCGTTGTAAGCCAAACCATATTGTGAATGCAGATTTTAAGATGGGAAAAAACAAAGGATAAAGCTGAGATGTTGTTCTTATTAATGTTTGAATATTTGCATTGTACTTTATTCTATTCACATAGATGTAAGAGACACATGACCTGAAATGAAGTGAGGGATATACATATATCAATTGAGGTCAAAGGACTTAACTTACACTGCTATTGAATTTGCGATATACCAAGAACCCTAAGGAAAAGGCTACAACAGCTGTTACAACAATTCCTTTGTTTTCCCTCAAAACATCAACTGCGCCTCTTAACATGGATTCTTCCTCCCACTTCCTTATTACTTGTTCCGGAAATTCTTCGATGCGCTCATTTTCATTTCTTTTTACTTCTTGCTCTGTATCTTTGTCATGTTCACTTGCACTGCTATCATTTTCTTCTGCTCTTTCAACTTTGCCATTTCCATGCTCTTGGCTATCATTTTTATCTGTTCTTATAACTCCATTTCCACGCCGATGGCTATCGTTTTCTTTTGCTCTGTCAACATCACCATTTCCATGTCGATGGCTACCATTTTCTTCTGCCCTTTCAACTTTGCCATTTCCAACTTTCCCGAGTTCACTTACTTTGCTATGTTGCGTTACTTGCTTGGGGATAGTGACATAAAGGATTCCACCGTCAAACTTTCCGGCTATCCTATCCATATCAGAGTCCAGTGGAGCAGGAAAAGTCAGCCGAAAATGGTCGTGTTTCCACGCATTTATTTGCCTTTCTCCCTTTACAACAATACGGCCATAGCTATCAACTTGGAGCTTCACCTCTTCCTTCCTGAATTCTGAAGAAGCAAGACGAGCAAAAGAAAAAAAAAAACAGTTATTCTTGTTTTCTTGGTATCAATCCTTATTGAAAACTGCACAAGAAGTGCTAGCAATTGCAAATAACACGGCACGCGTGCACCTAAAAAGCAGACAGGTTTTTCAGTTGGGTGATTCTAAAGAAGCAAGCCAAAAAAAGTATAAATAAACTATTCACATTGGTATCTCTCAAATGGGTTTAACGAATTCTTCTGAGTTGATACGCATATTCTTTGTTCAAAAGTGAATTAGGTGTTTGAAATACCAGGAAGATCCACCAGAAGGTAATGGCCCGCAGAGTCCTGTGTCCATCCAGAATTAGGTACTATCTGTTGTAGAACTGGAGTTCCTGCCGACGTTCTTCCTCCAACCATTCTATCACCCCTACCACTGGCCATTCAGAAAGAATGTTATATTTTGCATGCAACCTGCGAATGGTATATATATATACTTTCCTTTTTCCTTGATGATGAAGTTGATGGGTTGGGTTGCTTTACTTGCTTGAACATTGATATTCGAAACTTGAGTGATTCGAACATAAAAGTTTTGGGTGGTATCGAGTATTGACCTATGTAGTCTTGTAACACGTGCAAAAGCATACTATTCCTTGCGTTGCTTATCTCCACCCACCCTCTTTCGGCGGTGTCTGAACACATCCATTTTTCATTATTTCTTCTTGGATCTTTCTTATTACAGGGACCACTCTAGTAAAAAATATATTTAGCTTTTGTTAACATCTCCTCTTATGTTAAGGGGAAAAGGTGGATTGTTCTGATTAAAAATACTTTATTACATTGTAAATACAAAATTCATTTATTGACTATCTTGAAGTTTTAAATATCTTTGGTTACTGTCATATTTTTATCAATACATAAATACTTCTGAAACAAAACAAAACTTTAAATTGTTAATTTTAGTTTGGAGGGTCAATCTTATATACTCTACTTAGCGCTATGAACTACAATTAACAATGAGGATATATTCTTATGTGTTTATGGGAGTAACAATGTGTACGTCATAACACGTGATATCGAACCAAAATCATGAAATAAGGGATTTCTTGTTCTATAAGCAAATGCAAATAATAAGTTAGGAAGAAAAAATTGCCGGTTCAATTGAAAGTTTTCCTTCTTTGGGAGATTTATGGTCAATATGCACAATTTTTTTTACCGGATTTGTAAAGTTCTATTGACTCTTTTAGGTTATTTTGTATTTCACTTATCGTAAACCTAAGTGAAATTTTTCGAAAGAGTTGTTTTTTAATTGTTACTTTTGAATTAATTTATCTTTTAACATACATGCACTTAATTACATAATCTACTTTTTCACTTTCACCAATTATAAATGATAAAAAAAAATTAAGGTCGTGATTGGAATGATGAAAAGCGACGAGATGAAATTAAAAATAAATAAAATGAATTTAAGTATAACAAAATATAATGATACAACTTTAATTTCAGTGTTTGAATATATTACGGTGAAGGGGGTAAATTAAGGTAACTTTTTTGTGTTAAATGTGTTGAGCTGTATTCAAGGATTGATATGCCCAAATATAACTTTTTATACAAGAAACCTGGTAAGCAACAGAGCGTTATCAATTCAATAAACCCAGTAAGGAACGTTTTATTTAACTTTTTGGTAGATATATCGTACACATTAGTTTTATTACTACACCTATCTCAGAACCTCATCATTATTTTATAATTGGTATATAACTGCTGCCAACTTTGCAGAAATACTTTTGTTTATGTGCATATTGTCATGCAGGTTATGTTATTTGGTTCGAGTAATTCCTACTCAGGAGATCAAGTCATGAAAGCAACTCTGGTTTTCCATTGTTTCAAACCAGGCTTGGTTCGGAGGATGCCAACGGTGCAGAGGGTTTTCTTTCATATGGTCAACAATGACTACAAGACAATGGTTTATGTATGAAGTTAATCTTGACTTTATCCATCAGTGTCTCGTAGATTGGCAAAACATGAAGCTTTTAGCTATTTCGAGTATTATGGACTGTTGTAAGTGATGAAATCATAACAATGTTGTGCCTCAATTTAGGCAACAGTGGGATTTAGAACCTTAGTTTATAGAGGATATCGTATCTGAGATCAGAGGGTAACTATATGGTATAAATCGAACCTTTCTTTACCATCGTATCTGTAAATCGTCACGCACGACAATTCGTACTTGAAAGATGCAATAACACAAGTGTATTCCGTTTGCAGCGTAATTCACGCTTATAAATGTCAAAAAAACGAGCTTGAACAAGGAAAAGAAGGAAAAGAAAACCTACACTCTGAGCTTAATACATCCGGTGTATATATATATATTATCCTTGGATAAAATTTACATCATTTCACAAAAATTCTCCTCTGTTCTGTCACTTAAACTACTCTAACAATTGAAAGTATGAGATTAACCCGTCTGTTTTGATTACATCAGGAAAGTAAGAACTGTCTGTCTTGTGACGGGTTCAAATCCTGGAACTAATTTATCCAGTGCACACTTTTTGAAAGCATTTTGCATTGCTGTCGCTCTCTTTTTTAGTCTTCCTCCACGTCAAGTCCGCCAATCCTGTGTCGTCTCCTATCAAAGACAGCTTTGAAGGATTCTCGTTCTGCCCGGATTCGTTCTTGAAATATACTATGCTTTTTTGATTCCACACTATTACGGCTTGGACTATCTTCTTCGGGTAATGGATTAGATTTCTGTGCATTAATACAAAATGAAAGGGTTCATATACAGGATCTTCCCCATGAAAATGTTATAAAATCCTTGGTGAAAAATCTTCAACTTGGGGCAAGTCAGCAAATAAAATTATCGAGCATGCAGCCTATTTACTTCCGGAAAAGGATGGAAAACAGACAATACAAAATCTTGAAAGATAGATTATTATCAGAACTAACCAAAAAAGAAAAAGGAGAACTAAATAGCAAATGCCGTTCCTGAAATTTAAGAAACATGAAATCAAACCACTAACCAGGTTGTATCCAGCACCAGGTCCGATCACTATAGACAAAGCATTTACCTTCCTGGCAGCCCCTATTGAAAATCCTGTCTTGCCACCCTGAAAGGATAATTGCAAAGAAAGGGGAGCGGGAATGTGGAGATTAAAGAAATGGCTAAGTAATGAAAGCCACAAAAAGCAGGTTTTACCACTGTTTGTTGTAGCCGTGTTTCAACACACGCCAAACCTAATAATTGATATTAATATAATAGTTTAAGTCATTTTCCTTTTTCTACATTTCGACACCCTCAACGCCTCAAGCAAGTAAGAAATAAAATAGAAAGATGAATAAAATTCAAAAAGGGACACCAATTAACTGATAGCTCATGCCTCCATCTTTACCATAGAGAACTTCATGTCTTACATTCAATCCCTGCATCACCCCATTTCCCTTCCTTCTTTCCAGAGGAATTTAAACAAGAATGCTATTTTTGGTATCAAAATATAAGATTGAAGGAGACTTCAAATAGTACTTTCTAAGCTTCAGATAACAGCACAAAACAAATATATCATACCTGATCACCCCAATGTACAGATTTTCGTTCCTTGCCATATTGATGAATTAACCCAGACAGAGCATTAATATTGCCCTTCATACCTTCCGTTTGACCAATGTCATCTTCACTGAAATCTTCTGACCATTTGCTTTTACCCAACTCCCTGACTTCTGTTGGATGTTCCCCTTCAGCATCCCACTTTTTACCAGCTTTTTCCAGGAAACCTAAACTTCAAAAGCTTAATCAAACCGAAAGGAAAACTTGACAAACAAGGTACCCATGGTCTAAATATTAGCAAGGTTAGGCACATCAAAGTTAACCCTCTATGCAAGTCTAATCACATCCAATAAAAATACGATACACAACTACAGCAGAGTTGGATATCAGTGATGAGATGCACTGCAAAGAAAGTCAAATTAACAGCATAATAATAGATAAAAGAAACAACAACGTAAATAGCAACTGATTAGAGCACCCTACTCGCATCTTCCCCAACAGCAGGGTCAACAACTTTCTCAGCTTCTCTTCCTTGAACTGGAGGTAATACATCTCCCATATCATCTTCCATATCCATGTCAACCTGCGATAGGTGCAATATGAAACCAATCACTCCAAGCCCGCTACTTGAAAATTTTGTATGAACAGAATTTCTGATTGGAAAATATTATAGAATTTTAAAGCAACGAAAGGCACGTAGGTATTTGACTAGCACATATTCCACATCTGACAAGGACATCAAAAATAGAATATACTACAAATTAAAACAAAAAACAAATCTAGTTATTTTAATAACTAAGGGTAGGCAAATGGAACTGAACTGCATTACACTACTAAAAACTATACTAAACTAAAAACTAATTTGTTTAAACTGAACTGTAAAATAGTTTAGACAAACTGAACTGTTTTTTGTTTTATCAAACTGAACTGAACTATATTAAATTGTACTAAACTACAATATAAACTGAACTAAACTATTAACTGAATTGTAAACTGCACTAATTTTAACTAAACTACTAATTTTAAACTGAATTGTACTAATTTTAACAATGCAATAGTTCTAAAATTTGATTTTAACACTATCTAATAACAAAGTAACTTTAGATTATAATCTGAAATTGAACCATTTTGATTGCAAGTTTTGTAAAACAATTATTTTTATTTTGAAATAAAAAATTCGATAAAGTGAATATTTCCAAAACTTTAGTAATGCAGTACAACAAATGGAACTGTAATAAAAAAAACTATAGTTAACTGAACCGAAAAAACAATAGTAGTTAACTATAGTTAAATTTGAAGAAAAGTAGTAAAAACACAGTACAGTTAATTATAGTTAACTGAACCAAAAATTTCTTCAATTCAGTTTTTAAAAACTGAACCATAAAACAGTATATTTAAGTTATAATACAAATAGATTAGTTTTTTTTAAGTATAATATAGTACAATTAACTATAGTACAGTATAGATCAGTTATTTGACCAACCCTAATTATAGCTAGATGGCTAAACAAAATAGTGAAACTAAGATACTTTCACTTGTATTTTGTAGAGCATTTTATAATTAAGAAAAATCTGCCTATTTCAATCACAATCTTACGAACACATATCAGAGTAAAGATACTGGAATTCAGATTAACCAAAATCAGTGCCCAGACATCTAGACAGATAATTGAACCTTATTAACAGAAGGCGTTAAAAAAAATGAAAAAGATCTCCTGCAACATGTATGGTACTGTAATTCATATTGTAACCACACATATCATTCAATTAGAAACCAACCCTTTAATAGCATACACTTCATAAGCACATGACAGATCACCAAGAAATCTGTATGATGCATATTAAAAGATATTTTTATGGTAAAATAAAAAACATATATATAAAAATTTAGAAAACATGCATATACGATTCGTTCATTGTATACCTTTAAACATGTGTTATGTTTTATATAGTAATTTAATACGACAACAAATAGTATTAATGTTTACCATATTAAATTTGGTATCCAGATGTAACCCCCCCCCAAAAAAAAAAAAAAAAAATGGTCACCAGAATGCTAACAACTACATAGAACAGCTCTCTACTGTTGTATGTCATGTAGAACTAGACTCGGATGAGAAGTAAAAGCTAATCCATTTTTACAATATTGGCAAGTTATTTTGCTTTGCTTTAGAATAATTTTTTGGAAGTATTGGTAACATAGGTTGTATCCTTATATTTCATTTAAGCGGTTTCTCTTGACAATTCAAAAGCTTTGGCAAGAATTACTAAATCAAACTTTGATAGCACTAGTAGTGATGCTCACATCCTCACCAATATCTTCATAGATTTTGTGTTGTGTTTATTACTATTTCTGATCGATTCACAGGGAGGTTGGATTAATTTCTTGCATTTAGCATCCCCTTTGACTAAACATTCTACATAATTCTTTTTCAAGGAAATGTTATTATTTGACTTTGGTTGTCCCTTTTCTCTTTTCACTCCATAGCTTTCATCTTTAACCCACACTTAAAAAAATAGAATAATATTTGAAATTCTTGACACTTAAATAGCACACAAAGGCTAAAGAGATAAATATATGCAAATATTTTAATTACCTCCTGTATCCTGCTTTCCTTTAGATCATCTCCATGAAATAAGGACTGTCAAGTGAAAAAGATAAAAAAATGAAGACGCTAGTAAGAATACGTTATCATACAGCTTGCACTAATGTTATGGCTAGAAAATGCCATACTTTCTACCAAATACTAAATAACATCAGATATACAATACAACAAACCTTTACATCAAGCTGCAGATACAAGGATGGAGCTTCTTCCCATTGCTTAGACATCTTTTCTATGTCTTCCTGAGTAAATCCATGGACATTCCTAGCAGCACAACCCTGTTGAAAAATATAAAAACCACAACTATAAAACATATTTGCTAAGAGGACTCAGTCATCAATAACCACCAAAGCATTTAAACTCAATATACAAAAAGTTAATCCCATGTTTTGAAAGATAAACAGAAAAGAAGGAAAGGCGCTCTGTTATGAAAGTAAACTTTTGGTTGTGTTAAAGGCTAAAAGAAGAATGAAATGATGCTCGGTAGGCAGAACAGTCAAACGCACCACTGGGTCCTTGTACGTAGCTTCTAAAATATAAACTTCATAGCCCGATCTCTGAAAGCAAGAGGAATAGCTATCAGCAAAGGAAACAAATTGAACAAACAGATCTCATGTACCTTCTCTTCAATTCATGCATATATTTAGGAATGAAATATGTATTCATCACTGTAACAGTACACAGACGCTACTAGCATTTATTCATCCACTTCAAAGAAACCAACTTTTAATTCAAATACTTATACACTAGAACTTCAGTAGGTTGCAGCACATTTAAAACAAAAGAACATGGTACAGGAAGTGGTATCAACCTCCCTATTTAAAGTTACAGTTCATTTTCTATTATCTTTAACAGCCTTGTGCATAAAATGAGTCATACAAAGTCTCACGATGGGAGCCAAATGAGTGAACAGTCAAATTGAACTTGCAATAAGGTAGGAATGTAGGAGAATCACCCCATAAAATGGTTAACTCCCTACCCCCAGAGCTATGCTCCATGTGGACAACTATACCTGCCAAAGCTAGAGGCCAAAAATAAAAACAGAAAGGAAAATCATGATCCTCACACTTCCCCCTTAGTCACCCCTCCACTATTGGTGGATCACACGCAAAGTAGAATATAACAGAATAACCTACATATCCTCGGCTTAGTCTATTTTTGGGTTTCTTCTGCTGTAAACCAAGTAAACCCTACCCTCCACATCTTAGATCAATGTCCTTGGCCAGTCACTGATTGGCCTCTTCATAATTAAACAAGACAAACAACCATGAAGCACAATTATAGATCACTTTCAATGGTAAAACTTAGTTTTTTGCCTTTATTATTAATACTAGGAGCACTTCTTATCATCTACCCTTTTCTTTGCTACTTTTCCATGCATGATCATAATAAGACACTGTATATGCTTTACAAAACTAGGTAAACTACAAGGCACATGAAACATTTCTCTGCACCTATTTCTGATATTAGGAGAGAGTATTGCAAAGATATTGTGAGTCGTCTTGAGCACACATGGCAGAGGTTGCAAGAAAGAAAAAAGGGTATACCTTTGCAGTTGCCCAAAATTGAGCAAAATCAGCTACCCGCAGATTGCGGTCATCCACTAAGATGAGGCACAAATACCACCAAGAAAAGGGTCACATTGCCGAACAAAAAACTGCATCTGTTGTTAGTGAATAAATAGGCAGTGCATGCACACTGCATCACCACTTAATCTAAAATGAAGCCACATCATTGAACTTATTAATTTTTTTAACAAGCCACCATAGATCCCCCAACCATTTTCTGACTCTATGCTTAAGTTACTACAATTCACCTAAGAAAATAATTTCTTTCGATTTCTGGAATAGAACATTATTTAGGTAATTTCACTTAAACACATACCAGAGCAGATCAAATCAGTATTCCTTGATAATTCACAATAAATGAATATGCAACTTGGGACAAAAGGCAGAATTTTCTATACAGAGCAAAGCAATGATCTTAACAATATAATATTTGAAAAAGTGGAAACCATTTGTTAAGAATGACCTTGTTGTCGTATTTTTAATGAGATGCATACCAATAATTAAGGTGAAAACTCCTTCCTCAACAGTTTTCTTGAAAGCTTTCAACATGCTTGACCGATAAGCCTGTCATGATGGGTTGTAAAAAAAAAGCATGAGCAGACAAGGTAAATAAGTGCATATCAAGGAATTCACAGAGTACTTGAAGCAAATGCATAATATCACAAACAATCGTTAGTATAATAGAACTTAAAACGTTGACTTTTCCAGTATTTATCAAGCAATTACGAATTTATAGATGACAAGTAGATAAAATATATAAAGGACAGAAAAAAAAAAAAAAAAAAAAGGGAGAGAGAAATTCCCAGCAACCAAGCTGCCATGGTCTAGTTCCCATTTTTCTACCATATAACATGCAAGCTAGCCCCCAAATCCATATACTCCATGTAACAAGTCTTACAGTGCTCAAATTACATATATGTATGTATATAGGTATATGTGTGTGTGTGTGTATACGTATATGTATGTATATGTGTGTGTGTGTATAGGTATATGTATGTATATGTGTGTGTGTGTAGGTATGTATGTGTATATGTATCAAATTTAAAAGAAAAAGAAATGTCATAAGATAAAATAATAAACTAGGCACAATCAATGACACGATGCTCTCTATACAACTCATTTCCAATCAGAGAAATTGCACGGACAAACAAAAATCTAGTACAATAATTCTAAACAAATGACAGCAAACATTTGTAATACAAATGATAAAATACAATGCTCAATATTTGCAAACGCTACCTCCTCCATTTCAGGTTCATAACAATACTCCATGACCTTCTTTGTCACAGGCTTCTTGTTTCTGCCTGAACTTGAAGATTTTGATGCCTCACTATCCTCAACCTTTTAAGAGAAAATACAACTATCAAGACAACTTCCACCATAACTTACGAACTGATCAAAACCCCATAGACGACAATAAGAATAATCAGTCTAAATAAAAAGCAAAGAGGACTCGTGAACCTTTTCAACCTCTGTCATAAAATAATCGTCCATAGAATGAATTCGAGGTGCATCACCGCCATTTTCAACCTCAAGATCACGCAGCATCTTTGCTAGATAACTCTTACCACTACCTGTAATAGATTCAAACAAGTAATAAAGATCCCAACAGAAGTAAATAATCAAACATGCAGGCATACCACTGATGAATTTGCATCCACACTACTCCTATTCCATTTATATAAACAAACAACTTGTCTATCTACTAATAAAAGAAAACATCAAACAGAGAAAACGTGCACAACAGCACTTCCTCGACACAACAATATAAAAGAACTCTGCACGAACAAATGCACACAACAAACAAATAACGAAACTCCAGCGCAGACCACACCTGGGAGGCCCCGAAAGATTATCACAAAATGATCAGGTCGCGAAGCCCGATGAGGATGCCGAAATAAATGTGAAGCATCAATAAATTTAGGTCTGTCAGCAGAAAACTGGTTTAATGAAAAAGGCTGGGAATCTCCCAAGTACTGCTTCGACGGTTCCTGTTCAAAAGAATAAACACACAAACTAAGAAATGTGCAAGTGTAACACCTCAAAAGAACAAATCAGAGAAAAATTAGAGACTCGCCTCGGAAGGAAAACCTGTGGGGTGATAGGGTTGAGGTAAAGAATGTGGTTCGGGAACTTGCGAATACGACGAAGGGGATGAGCTCAACTGAACGGGAAAAAGAGAAGCCGGTTTCTTGGGCGGTGAAAAGTACGTTTTAAATTGATTCATGGATGGTTCCATAGGAAGAGGTGGCGGCGGCGAAGAAGGAAGAGGAGGCTGAGGGTGACCCCTGAGAAACCTAGAAGCTTCCATGTTATTATCACAAGAACCGTTGCTGTAGTTACCCGCAGGGTACGGGTAAGGATACTGACCAACGCTTCCATTCAACCTGTGTTGATTGTGGTGGTTCCCTTCGTGAGACGGGAAATTAACATGAGGCGGTGGTGGCTGCATGCCAACGTGAGGAGCGTGAGAGTGATGGTAAGGGGCGGGGGAAACGTCGAGAAAACGTTGCGAGGGGTCTGGATAAGGGTGCAAGGGATGCGGGGAGGATCTGAATTGGGCATTGTGAGGATGGTTCGAGGGAACGGCGTCGTGTGGATGGAAGGCGTTTTGAGTGTGTTGTGATTGGTGTGGAGCGTGAGTGTGGGGGAGAGAGGGGTTGGTTCCGTGATCGCGAATGAGCTGTAACCTGCGCTGGTCGTCGGAGAAATTGACAGGGTGGGTGTTGTTGTCGTGGATTCGGGGTCTCTTGAAATTCTGGAAATTAGGGTTGGCGGGGGCGTAAGAAAGAGGGGTTTGGTGGGGATGGTGATAGGGTGAGGGAGGCGGAGCGGGGCAGAAGGGGAAGTGGGAGAGGGAGCAAGTGGGGCAGATATTGGGTGGAGGAGTGGGACGCCATTGTCGATGATCCATTGCTAACTGCAACACTGTTCTTTGGAAGAAGAAGAAGAAGATTTAATCTGATGCTTCCTTCCCTTCTCTTCTCCGCCAATGTGAAAAACCAGAGACCCACCCTTCAGTAAAACTCACAATTTATGCTCTCTGCCCTTCTTCTGTCTCACAAAACACACTAATTACCACTAGAATAAAAAATCTCAAAGTTATAAATAATAATACTATATTCTCAAGCCTATAAATTATATAAAGAAGGTTTAAACCCTTTTTTTTCCCTAAGTTGTGATGTTCAATTTAATCTCCGTTTTTTTAAATGTCAACCTTTAGTTCTTATGATATGAAAAATGTATCAAATTAGTCCTCATGACAACACTTAATGAACGACAAATCACAAGTTTTCATACCTAAATATCTAATATTTTGTGATTTGTTAACTGAAGGTGTTATGAACAACAAATCACTTAATGAAAAACTTGTGAATTGTTAACGGATGGGACTGATTTGATACATTTTTCATATCATAGGGACTAAAGGTTAACATTTTTAAAAACGGATACTAAACTGAACATCAGAACTTAAATTAGGGACAAAAAAAGGATTTAAACTTACAAAGAATGATATTTGACACGCTAGGTTATCTTTTACACTGAAATAACACGTAGGTCCCATCCTTTTAAATATTTTTTGAAAGTAAAAGGATAATTTTAGTAGAAAAAATTAAAGAAAATTGTGTTATATGAATATAATTTACACGTGTCAATGTATCACCACTCTAAATTATATCAGTCATATAGTATATATATTTCTCACGATTTAACTTGTTATATCTTTTAAAAAAGTTTACTATTGTCCCATATTTTGTTAAAAACAGTTCAAGTTCAAGTTGCTCCTTTTGACTTACGGTGTTAAAAAAATATCGATGCAATGATGTGGTAGCTATGTCCTGTCCAATTTTTGGTTACATGGCAATTGTGACCTGTGCAATGTTTATGCACCCTGCCTCACGACAACCAATGGTGGCACAACTAGTTTGATCAACGATGAACGAAAAAGAAGTTATTGTTCTGGACTTTTGCTCTTTGCAAAGAAGGCGAAGATGGAGGACGCATGAAGAGGCTTTTTACACAATGCATGGAGGCACATTGTTTCTGCATTTTTGGCTTGTGCAATTTGCAGGTTGGTGCCCATGGATGTTGCTTGCGAATTAGGGTTTCTGCGATTTGGGTAGCAATTATGTATGTTTTGCTACAAGTGTGAATTGGGTTTCTAGGTGTCGCGATTGCGATTTTCTTGTTCATATTTGGGTTGGAATTTCTGGTTTGTAGGTTAGGGATTTCGATTCGGTTCTTGTTTAATGGTGGTGAGGCGCAACACATGGTGGAGATTTTGCCCTAATTACTGGCGATGCGGTTTAGGGTTTCATGGTGGCTAGGGTTTGGTTGGAATTAGGCGATTTGGGTTTGATTTCTAGATTTTCTGTTGCTTTTCTCTACTTCGAATTGTAGGTCTGTGTTGATGGTGGTGACGACGGCATGGTGGCCTGAGGTTTTGGTTGTGGTGCGTTTCGTTCTGCGACAATGACAACAGCTAGGGTTTCACGGTGGTGGCACAAGGGATTTTGGCCTTAGGGAAATTAAGGTTTCATGGTGTCCTCTTATTCTTTTACATTAATATTGTCACATCAATGAGTCATAGTTGCCACCTCATAAAAAATTGGACAGGTCACAGTTGTCACATCATTGTCGTTATGTTTTTAATGTCGTAAGCCAAAAGGACCAACTTGAACCGTTTTTAACGAAATATAGGACAATAGTGAACTTTTTTAAAAAGGTATGACGACTTTGAACACAGTGCCCCAAACTAGGGACCAAATGACGTATTAAACCTTTATTTAATCTTTTTAACAAAATAGTTAAAAAGAAGAATTTTCATGGGTTGAAACACGAGTTAACCCGATCTATCACGAGTTGAATTAAAAAAAAAATCAAATTTCAATACAGGTCAATTTTAAATCCAACTCACTAAGAATCTGATTCACCCAAGTTTGATTCATCGTGAGCCGGCAACTCACCTAATTTTTTAATCAATAATTTGTATTGGATTAGTCATCTACAAAATATTAAATGAAAACTCAAGTAAAATTATTTTTGTATGAAATAATTAAACATAAAAAATCACAAAAAATTTGTTGAAGAGATTTTATGATATTTTGTGAGAATGAAATCTTATGACCTATTTAATAAAAAATACGACTTATTTAATAAAGTACTATAAAATATTCAAAAGCAAACAACATTGTAATCCAAAATAGATGAAATCATTAAAAAAAAATTAGAGAACAACTGTTAGAATTATGAAAACAAGAAAAAAAAAGGAAGAAGAGAATGAACAAGCTTTTCAAAACAAATATAAAGTTCAAATTATTGTTTCATATATCTCACTCCAAATATTCAATTACATTATACAAGTTACAATATAGTTCGTGCTAATTTTCTTCTAATATATAGCATCATAACTAATATATATTCTTGCCTTTTTAAATAAGACAAAAACTTGGATTAAAAATAACAGACAGTAAAAAAAAATCTTAAAAGATCCTTTTCACTCCATAATAAGATAATCAATTAAATTAAATTCATTTTTAAAAACAATTTATCAATACAGCCTACAAATAACTTATGCTGTTATATTTAACATAAGAAACAGTTTATCAATTATTTTTTGACACATCTCAGCGGATTACCACACAGTTTACTAGTTGTAACAGTACTCAATTCAGCTTACCTTCCTTTCGTTGCTTTGTGCAAAGGCAACAACATACATGCAAAAACTCCCCCGTAAGTATAAAGACAACTCAATTGACAGCTCAAGCCTAACACGAGACTATAATGGATGAAGTAGTGACAACAGAAATGAGGATCACAAAAAAATTGATATGCAACACAAAGTAAGGCATACAAATACCAAACAAGTGACTCAGGAAAAGGTTCAATGATGGTATTAATATTATAAAATTACAGTAGTTCCTGAAGCTTCGTGGTCAAGTATATAACTAATTGATATCGGTTCCCTATTTCATCTTCAAACAGTATTAGGGTTTATCCCAATATAAATAAATAAAATGAATAAAAGGCACTTTTCAAGATGATATTTTTCCCGGATATCAAAAGACAGAGACCGCGTGAAGATATGTATCTCTAAAAGAATGGCAATTATGATCCTTAACCACAAAAATACACATCCTGAATTATTAGGACGAGGGTTGTGTTAATAAAGAAATAAAAATTTGTGCTCATTGACCATTGTTCATGTACGAGTACATCATTTGCAAAGATGAAAAAAAACAAATCAGATGAATCTCGCTCGGAAGAGGCTTACAAATTTTCAGCTTCGATCTTTAGTTTGTCAACTACATCAGCCGTTAAGTGACAAATTTTGGCTTCAGCAGTTAAACAATTAACCACTCCTTCAATTGATCTCAGCTCCTCGTGAAACAGTGGATGTAACACCAATGAAGAAAATTTCTCATCTAGCAGTAAGCCAAGACATTTTATAACATCTTCAAGTTTAGGAACCCAATCGCAAGCCTCCAAACCCAAAACTGATGAGGCTCTTGGACATGGTCCTGCTTGAGGAAACCTCTCGTATTTCTTCAACCACTTGCCTAAATAACGAATCAAATTTATTAATTCTTTGCCATTCAACTTACTGAGTGAAGGAGATAGCATCACGTCATTGATGTTGGATGATGCAATCAGATAATGCAAACAAGTCTCAGACGCAGAGAAACCATCATAGGCCATCATAAGCAAAATGGAAGCCTCCTTTGCCAAAAGCAATTTCTTCCTCTTCAGCTTGCTACCACTTAAAATCTCAATGGCTAACACTGCTTGCCTCTTCCACTCCTTCTTCACATTTAGCATACTGTTATAAGCATCTTTGGATGGCGAAAGAAAATACCTCAAAATGCTGAGTATTTCTGATGAACCAAGATCGAAAGCATGCTTTATGCATAAACAGATCAAATCAGACTGCTTTTTTTCCACTAACTTGGTGATCAGGCTTGAATAGCAAGAATGCTCAATAATAGCATTAACAATTAAAGCCTCGACCACTTCCCACATCTCCAAAGAAACACACCCATTCAATACCAGGCCAGCAACATCTTTACCCATGTATACTCCAAGCTTATCAACCAAAGTCTTGCTATACTCATTTCGGGACGAATCAACCCTAATCACAACCCCTGCTTTGTCCCTGATGTTTTCCAGATAAGAATTCAAACTACTAACAAAGTCACCCTTATCCAAATTATTAGTCTTCTTGAGCTTAGCATTCAGCTCTGTAAAGAACTTTTTGTTAATGTCAACGATCTCAGCATCCTTTGGCGAAATATGCCACCCAGTAAGGGGCCTTACCAGTGATGAAGAAGATTCATCTTTAACTTCGGCCTTTAAAGTGGGTAAGATACTCTCTGGGTTCAGAACAATTGGGTAGTCCAAAGGTAAATCAAGCGGTTTTGAATTGATTGAAGCATCCTTGATTACTTCTAACAAAGTCATGATTACTGCAAAACAAACAGAAAAAATAAACTTCAGACACTCGGCGTGACGACCCTATACCAGAAAAGGAATTAATTTTATTATAGAAACATTTCATTTATCTAGTTTCGGAACAGGAAAACCAAAAATAGGAAAACGAGCGAATGAGAAGTGATGCAAGCTAATCAACAAAATGCACTTATAGATCAAACCAGCGGAGGGCAGTACATGACTGGAAAGAGATCAAATCGGACCAAGGCTTGCTAAGCCTAAACTTGACCTAAGTTGAAGATACAAAAGCATAATCCCGACTTCTTTACCAATCATAAGCCTTTTTCAAAAAGGCTTAGCCTGACCTACGTAAATGTCTGGCCTGTCCAAGCCTATTAGTTTGTCTAAAGGTCTGTTTTGTGATAGCACCTGTAAATAGGTAAGCAGGCCTATCAGTCTAATTTCAAAAGTAGTTAGTTTGATGGAAGAATAAAATCAGCTTTCATGGCATCTGCAGTACATCCCCTCGTGTGTATCAAAAGAGTCAAAAAAATGGAAAGTGCGCATCATTCTGAAGATTTTAGAACCATATAGAATCTCCGATAAGCAGTGAAGAAGGCATTGAACGACATATCAAAAGCTTATAATACAGTAATAATGATTAGAAACCAACGAATCGGTACATTACATAAAAAGACCATGCTCCCAGGGTGTATACTACAGATGCAATTACTGTCAATATTGTTATACAAACAGGCTAGTGAGATAACAGATATGTATCAGGTCAAGAGGTTCCCACAGACAATAATTAGTTTAAAATAAATGAAAACTAATACAAGTACAACAGTCTAGGCTATGTCCTCAAACAAATTTCCTTTCAGTGTAAAATATGCTATCTGCAACTAAAACTTCGTATCATACAGATTTAATAGACTATATGCTAGATGATCGAGGGTAATAGAAAAGAGTTGAATCTCCAATATGGCAAGTAAATAGAAATAATAGAATAACATGTACCATTTGAAAAGGACTGAATCACCAACAACAAACTTATGGCAATGTCAAAGACCCACACACTATGAGCATTAACAGAAACACATAGAAAGCAAGCACTGGAAGAAAATAGAAACCGCAACTTTTCATTAAGAACCAGACGGAGAATAAAGAGTTACCTCTGCAACAGTCACAGGCGCAATTCGAAAGGTATTTGACAGGCGTTGATAGAAGGAAGCAGAATAGAGGAAGATACAGAAAGAATTCAAAAAGAGATTATGAAAATGCCTCAAGACTAAAGAGAATTCCAGAACAGCAAAATGGAGGAGCGACTGCTTGTTCCTCTCTGGCGGCAATAAGAACCAAATGCTGCAACAGCCTTTCCCTCTCTAATGTCCTGCCAGGATTTAGGGTTTTGTCATTTTGATCTACAATAATAATATGATTTTTTTTTTTAATTTCTGCAATGTTTAAAACTTATATAAGCATGTATTAGTCAAACAATAACATATTTATAGAAATAAAATTGTTATATTTGATATTTTATTAAATTATAATTGTTTAACTTGTATTGTTTATTTAATGTTTTGATATATATTATTACTTTTTAATTAATAAAATAAAAGTTTATACTCTTTATTATAGCAATGATTTTAAGGTTGTGTACTTATTAGTTGTAGTCGTTTTTAAATTTTATTTTTATTTACTTTACTTTTGTTTCAAAGTTTTTCTTGTCTTTTGATAATTCTATATATTTTAAGGTGACAATATAAGTTTAAACTGATAAAATTATCTATTCTCGTAAATATTTGTTAATGCAGAATTAATATTTGAAAGTATTTATTATACGACGATATGGAATATTTTAATATTAGTTTATAAATAAGTGAGATGGAGGTAGGATATTAATTATACAGTGATTTTTTATTATTTACAAAAAATTTAAAATTATATTTTATTTAATTAAAATTAAAATAAATATATATTTTATTAATTTAAATTTACCTAAAAATTAAGTTTTTATATTATATTTTATATTTTTTAATTTTATTTAAATTTTATTTTAAAAATTTATAAAATATTTTTAAAAAGATATTTGTGGATATTATATATTTTAAAATATCCGTAAATATTTTTTAAACAAATTTTAGACATACTTTGTCTTTTACGAATGTGGTAATAGAAACATTATTCATAACTGAAACTCCATTTCAATAATTTAGTAAGTTTAATCTATTTGTAAATATTTGAAACTAAATTTATAAATTATTTTTTATATTAAAGATAAATGTAAAAATCTTATAAAATTATGACTAATTAGTTATTTGGTCTATATATTTAAACATTTTGGTCTTTACATTATTGTTTACTGTATTTAGTTTCATAGTTTTTTTCTTAATTAAGTTTCTATTTTTTAGAAAAGAAAAATCAATTTGATCATTTTTTTGTTAAATTCACGATAACTCTATTTGGGATGTATCACGTGGAAATGATGATTCTTCGAGTTAGAAGTTAGATACAGACAATGAATATCTCATTAGACAACTAATATAAAGAAATTTGTTTCATTAGACGTTAAGAAGTGGAGAAAAGTGAAAAAAAAGAAAAAAAGAAACAAAAAGGAAAAACTAAGGATGTCTTCTTTTGAGGGAGATGATTTGAAAGGATTTGAGTGAATTTGAGGGTAATTTTTTTGTTGTTTTTTTAGTGGATTTGTGGATAATTGAGAGTGGATTTAGAAGTAAAGTTTGTGAAAATTAGTGTAAGATTTGATTGATGTGAGAGATAAAAAAATTTATTTAATTGATAAAAATTGAAGATTACGAAAATGTCCCTAATTATTAAAGTAATAAAATGATAAATGTTAATATTATATTTAATTATAAAAATATTTATAAAAAGTAAAAAAATTAACGTTAATAATAATAATAATATATTATTATTTTATTATTATTATTATTATTATTATTAATATTCATGCTAAGAATCCATTTTAATTAAATATATTATATTAAGGGTAAAATTGAAATTGTAAATTATTCTTTGCAAATCTGCGCTGGAAAAGAAGGATTGAAATTTTGCTTCACTCCGCAAATCCACTCTTTTCATCACCTGCAAATCAATTAAAGCGAACACAGAATTCATTGGAAATCCATCGTTCCAAATCATCAGCAATAGTGAATCATTTGAAGCGAACACGGTATAAAAGAGTTTCAAAGTACGACCCATATTTGAACATATAATATTTGATAAAACAAATATTTTAAAAATTATATTTAAAATAAATTTTCACAATCACACTATTGCATTATTATGGTCTGTATCATCATTTAGCAATTTATGAGTATTTATGGGCATTGAGTTGAGATAATTAGTAAATACTAAATCTACTTAGTTAAGTTAACTGTGATGATTTATAGGGGAAATTTTAAAGAGAAAAAAATTTTAGAGGAAAATTTTTAGGAAAAAAGAGTTTAATAAATTATTAATTTATTCTTCTATCTAATACTTGATGTTTAAAATAATTTTCTTTATTGGGTTATTCTTTAATTATTTTTATAATTAGTATTGGACATTAATAAATATTTCAAATGTTATAATATTTTTTAATAAATAGTTTTCATTTTTTAACTAGGCTTAAATGTTTAATTCGTCTCCAAATTAGAAGCTGAAATTTTGTTTTGTACCAGATTTTAAAAACAAAGTTATTTTGTCATTATGTTACGAATTTTGTAAGAATTCGGTCTCTTCCATTAAAGTGGCAGTAACAGTGTTAAGTTTTTTCTATAATATCCAACTTTTTCTCTCTTCTCTCTCTTCATTCCGCCACCCAACTTCATATGTCTCTCTCTCACTTTATATATATATATACCCTATCCTTATCTCTCATTCTCACCCAACATCTCTAACATTTCCAACATCTTTAGCATCTTCAACATCTCCAAACTCAATCTCATTAACACACACATTCCATGGCTTTGTCAAATTGGGATTAGGACTACTAGTGGAACGTTCCGTTATGGAGATCTACTCTTGAATCAGAAAGGGTTGTGTCATATCTCTGAAGAAAAGGAATCACGAGTAGCTCTATCACTTTACATTCCTCGTGATTTCTAATTTTCATCCATTATGTTCTGCAGAATTTATATTGTGCATTATTATATGTTTTAATCAATGATGAAGTTCAATTTTGATTTTGTTCCCCTCTACTTGTTTCCCCTTTCTATGCTCGCCCTGGTGATGGGTTGATGACGCTCAACCCCAAGACTCTTATATACAATTCAAAGACCAAAGGTTTATGAATTATGAGTACTTGTTGTTGGAGAATCCTATTTGGCCTAGGTGTTTTTGGTGGCATTGCTTTTGGTAATCCTGGTGCCCTTCCTGAGTCTCTAGTTGTTGTTGCTTTACACTGACAAAGACAGTGCACAAGAGTATGCTTCCACTGTAGTTGGTTTGTTGACTAGAACATTCATCTTGCTCCTCACTTATCATTGGAAATCAAAAAGTTGAAAAATGACTCTAACTCTGGTAGCTCAAACTCATCAATGGGAGGAATAAAAGAATTGTTAACTGGTTATGATCACTATGGATGTAGATACTATAAACATGGCAAAGATTATGGTTTTCTCAGTTATACCACTCATCATAATGCAGATTCCAACCCAAGTTGTTCTACTTCTCTTCTGTACCACGCGAAGAGGGCTTGGTGGTTTTTTCTTTTATGGTTGTTGTTGCTTTTCTCATCTCATATACCATTTACCAACTCTTTGAATCTCGGATAGAGAAAACAAGATTGTAGTGTATTAAACATGATGACTTGATACGAATAATATTTCAACGTATTAAGAAACAAATTCTTTTATTGGGCCCATGCTGCACATTCTTACCTAATACGCTATCACCATTATGCATGCATCATTATGCCATTCACAGATTCATTTTTTGTTTCTGACTCTCTCTTTTCTTTATGTTTTGTGCTTTTAATATCTAAGCTTATAATTTACCTCTTTGAACAGCCTTCGGATGGTAAGGAACTGGAATTTGACTTCACACTAGATGACCTTGAGGTCGTGAAAGTAATTGGAAAAAGGTAGTGGTGGTGTGGTACAACTTGTTCGCCATAAGTCGGTTGGAAGATTGTTTGCTTTTAAGGTTGTCATGGGCATGTTTTGTTAATTACCTCTTATGGGTAGATTTGCCTGTATGGATATTCTTTTCATATTTTTTTTATTCTTTCTTCATCTGATTTCTTGTTTTCTGTTTGACAATGTGATATTGCATCTGTTATACACTGCCTTTTAAAACAAAGGTTATTGTTATGGAAATAATTTTAAGTATTATGAATTGGGTTTTACCTTTTTTATAATTGAGAAATATCTTTGGACTTCTATTGCAGGTTATTCAAATGAATATACAAGAGGATATTTGAAAGCTGATTGTTCAGGAACTGAAAATAAATCAAGCGTCACAGTGTCCACATGTTGTAATTAATGTTGGCAGGAACAACAGATAAGATAACGGTGGAAGAGAGAGAAAAATGTGGAGGTAGTTAAATGGTGAGAGAAATAGAAGAGAGAAAGAAAAAAAAAGTGTAAGGAAGAGCACAAGAGAGAGAAGAAAAGTGCAGGCCACGTAAGCATAAAGTTAACGTCATTCCTACTTATTTAACGGAAGGGACCTAATTCTTACAAAATTTGTAATATGGGAACAAAATAACTTCATTTTTAAAACTGGATAAAAAACAAAAATTCAACCCCTAACTTGGAGACGAAATAAACATTTAAGCCTTTTAACTAATTTTTTTTAACAAACAAATGTTTCTATTTTAAAAAGGTATACATAAGGAGCAATTTTTTAATCACATATAGCGATAAATTTTGTTTTCAAAACTTTTTTTTCATTAAATCAAAACCACCCTATTTTAAATTTAAAAGTAGATTGAAATTTCCATTTTAAGATGAAATAGGTGATCATAACATATTTGTTGGACAAAACAAAAGTTAAAAAACTTTTGACATGGTTGTCATTGAGCAAAGTTAAAGTAAGAAAGTTGATTTTGTAGTTGTTGGGCGAAACCAAAGTCAGAAAACTTACTAACTTGACACTAGCTAAGCGAACATGACTTCCTGAACAACTTTTGAAACAATTAAGTCTTTGAGTTCGAGTGATAATTTCGCTAAGTGAGTTGTCTGTCATTGGAATAGTGGGCCTTTAAGCATTACTCGTTGAGAGCGAGTAAATGTTTTTGCTAGTAAAATTAGCATAGTTTGATACTATTTTATATGTAATCTTCTGGTATGTTTAATGTTGGATTTTGTGATGTTAAATGATAGTTGGTTTATAATGTTTTTCTGAGAATGATTAATAGATTTATGGATAAATATAAATACAAATATTGACGTATGAAATTGTGATGATGATGAACTTGTTAATGGATATGAGTATTGTATGTGTTTGGCATAATTTCAGGGATCTTGCAGGAGATCCTATGACAATGTTCCTTTAATGTATGTATTGATATATGAATTTAGTATTTTGAGTTATCTTGTCACTTTAATAATTATCCAATCTCATGTTGGGGTATGTGGTGAGAGGTACATGAGATCTTAGTCTTTGGGTTTTACCCAGGTCGAAGATATTAACAGACTAACCTTGTGTGCGATAGAGTAAGACTCATTCACAATATGTTTATAGAATCATAGATGCCACCACGAGTGTGTATAATTCATTAGAGTCTAATATCGATACATATATTTGGATAATTGAGTTTCTATATGTGATATGATTATATTTATGAATGAGTAAATGTATTATAATATTTCTATGTTTGTTTTATGAAAACTCTTTTATACATTAACTTACTATGTTATTTCTTTTGATATTTCTTGTATATTGGTTTGTTTCTTTTTGCAATGATATCTTATTGATATAAACATATGAGAAATAAATATTAAAATATCTCTGGTAAAAAATAACAATGTTACATAATATTTTTTCTTATCATCTAGTAGTTTTTCCTAATTATTTTAGATATATTTTATTGTTACAATTATTATTTTTAAATAATTATATTAATATCATATATTTATATGTTAATTTTATAATATTTTATTTTATCAATTATAAATAACTAAAATTAAAATGTTACACTGTTTGTCATATCCTTCAATATCTATGATTGTATACTGATTGTATACGCCACTTCTACTATCATTGTTTCTTTGCACGCATTATTTATTCTGCCTCGTGTAATGACATCAACAACATTTATTAACTATTCCAAAAAATGGGTGTTAATGTTTTTAGGTATTAAATTTATGATATTATAATTAACATTATCTGTTTTAAAAAAAAATATAGATATATTTGCTTAAATTTCTTATATAATATATATTTGTTTTTTTTTTCTCCTTCATAAGGCTTAGTGTTATCATTATGTTATACAAAACTGATGAAAACTATAAAAAGAAGACCGAGAAAAATGTCTGCATTTGACATTAACCATGAGCATCAATCAGAACAAGATGTTAATTCAGTTCAGATATTGCTTAAGATTCAACACAACTTTTTTAAAATATAGGGTATCATACCCTCTAATATAAATGGTAATGTGCTATTGTTCATACATATGATATATTAATATATTAATTATGTTGCCCATTCATGCTTCTAACTTATGATTACCAAACTCTTTTACGTCAATATTCAGACAAATAGATCTGTTGTGTTGCCTTTCATATTTAACTTTTGTCACCAATTGAACAGATTCTCTTTTCGAATAATATATTCACAAAATATATTTCAATACACTCTCTCACACAAAAAATGGAAATATTAAAGGAAATATAGCTAATTAAAAAATGGATATTTTTAGACTGCTCCCTTAACATTCTCACTAGTTGCTATATACTCTCTTTTGATATATAAGTTTGCCGTTGGCCATTATTTTCAATTTTTCATATCCTTGCACTACACAATTCAAGGTGAAACATACTCTGACCCACACATAGAATGAGTTGTAAGGTGACTGAATTTCTTCTTTTTGAGGGTGTGAAAGTATTATTCTGCAAAGAAATTTGCCGATTATTAAACACCAGAAACTTCTAAAGCCAAAAGGTAAATTCCTTTCGTCCTTTCATAATATTAATTCTTGACGTCTTTAGTCAGAAACTTGAAATTTAGATTGTGCAAAAGAAGTACCTATCCAATTCTTTAAATTTAGATTGTTCATGATTTATTCTAGTCTGTTTGGCATCAACGAAAGTTCCTTCCATTTTATCATGTCAGAACCTCAATCAATATAATTAAAAAAGCCTAATCAAAACTCGATTTCCATAAACTTATTTAAAAATCTAAAAATGTAGTGCGGGTCACACAACATAACCTACCCATTTACAATCCTAATCTCAATGTTTCTGTCAGAAATAGGACCCTTGCATTCCTCCTTTTATTATTCTTATCATAGGAATCTGTTTTCAAGTGGATGGAGGAATTTCCCAATTCTTTGGCACCGGCCCATAATCATAGATAACTTCTCTGTGACAAGACCATACAAGTTTTATGGCCTCTGGTGTTCCAATTCCCGCGCCTCTTGCATCACCGGCGGGTCCAAACCTGTAATAAAATTGTTATTTTCAGCACAACATCATTAGTTATTTGTTCAAAAGTACAATAATTTAAAAAAAATATATCAATTTACCAGTGATTCTGTGGTGCTCCGGTAGTCCTTGCTCTTAAACCAGCATAAGTAGTACCATTTACCGACTTCCCAATAACTTCCTGCGATTTTCAGAAAATTTCATATCACACTTGTTTATGTGCTCTCCAAACAAGTTATCTAAACTTTGGAGTTGAACTCCAATTACCACAAAATTCCTGCAGGCAATTTGACCTATTACAGAATATACTTTTACGTATGTGCAGTATAGGTGTATAGCCCAATAGCCAAACCTCTAATTTTGTCTCATAAATCAAATATGAAAACGCGATGAGTAAATGATTTTATGACTAAAATCATTTGAAAATAACCGATCAAATTCTTACCTGCAAAAATAAAGGATCGTTTGAAACTACAGCAGCCGTTAAATGGTTATGCATTCTTTCCAAAGCATCCAATACAACTGATAGTTCGCTATTTTTGTAATCAGTAATAACCTGAAAAAATGTAAAAAGAAATTATTTACGTAGCGATAGAATAAACTGGTATATCTTTTTTTCAAACTTTATTTTCATATATTTAGTCTCTCTTTGCATACCTGAAACGGTCCAAATATTTCTTTTGTCACAAGCTCAAAATTCTTATCTTTCATAATTTCTTCAAGAGGAACATAAACAGCTGTTGGTTTAATCGCACCATAAATAGACGGAATTGAATGATCCTCCAAAGGTCGACCTCCGAAAAGCAGCTTTGATCCGGGTATCTCAAGCAATTTATTGACATGTTCAAGCATTGAATCAGTAGTAACCTGCATATATAAGAAGAAAAAAAATCATCAAGAACTCCAAATCAAGTAAATTAAACAGCAAATAAATATTTGAGCATCCTATTTGGATGCCAGATAAATAGTTTCCAATAAATTTTCTTTTTGAATATACAAAGGTTAGACCTTCATTAGTAATGTCAAATTAATGTACTAAAGACGGGTCTAAATGGCTATAAGGGCAAATCAATGGCATAGCTAGCAACATGTGGTAGTTAACCTGCAAGCAAACCCTTCTTTAGTCACCTCCCACTTTCCTCCCACTCACCTCACGTCTCTCCCTTCTTTAATCATTACAGAAAGCATGGATAGCTTTCATTTGTAAATGTTAAGTAAAGGGATTAAAGGATGACAATTGAAACTACTACATTACATTGCACGTATAATACATTCATATAATTAAATAATTAAATTTTAAATGTATTACAAAGTGGTTGAACTTCATCCACCTCAAGAGAAAATTTCCATCAATTAAGTATCAATATTTTTATTTGTTTCATGTATTGGCATCCAGTACATGCTTTTGGATATGAGAAATATGAGACACAGAAAGCATGTATGTATAATATAGAACGTAAAAATATTATCTCTTCATGAAATCAAAAAACAAAACTGTCCGTTGTATGGATGATTTCGTGAAGTGAATGAAGTTTATAGTATTCTTACGATAGAAATACGAAGCATTTATGGTGACAGTGACTTATAACTTTTTTATTTTTAGTAATTCTCAAGAAGTCCGTTCTTGCTTTAAATTTTCAAAATTAAAATTAAATATTCATTTATTATGTTTCACATATATGTAGATATTTATCCTACTCGTTTCATCCTATATAATTTTAGAATAATTGTATTGTTGTACCAGATGCATACTATATTTTTAGTGTTCTAAAATTTGGACCGAAATGTTAGAACAGTAACCGAACCTATAACCAGTTCAGCTTGTCTTTCAAACGGAAATTGCATTCAACTTGTTTTACTCGGCTCCAGGGAGAATCACTTTTTAAATTCTAAAATTTGAAGTAAAAGAATTTAGTGAATGGAGTGGGAATCAAGCAACAGTTCTACATAACGTAAATGAATTTATAACCACCAAGCTAAGACATTTGATTGGAAAGTATACGACAATTAATTTATATACTAAATTTTCTCCACAAAATTTATATTTTTAATAAATATCGGTTCATGTATTTTAAGCAATGGCCTACTGGTTCACAGTAAATATTGACTTGGTACCTTGACTGAGCCGATAATAAGTCCAGTTTTGATAACATTGCATATATTATGCATCATAGATTGTCGCAAACTTCGAGCAGATCACTAAAAAACCTTAAATGTGAAATCCTGGTTCAATTACTAAAGGAAAAAATGACAGACATGTAATACTTACTGTGAGGACTGGGCCGATTGTCAAGTCTGTCAGCTTTCTTCTTTCTGCAAGATCTTTCAACTTTGATAGCAACGAAGTTTTAGACCAGTTCTGAACCAGAGAGATTGAGACCGTGAAGTTATAAAGACAGTACATCAGTGCATTTTACAAATACTAAGCCGATGTACATTTCACGGCAGTTCTTAGGGACATTTAAAAATGAACAAAACTCTCCAGATAGCCAATGTGACAAACCTCATGCATAAATAATAATGACTGAGCCGAGCATTTCTGACCACTGCACGCATATGCATCTTGATCACATACCCACGCAATGTAATCTTCCTAAACCAAGAAACCATAGAGAAACTATTATAGAACTGAAAATTGAATTAGTGCCTTTATGATATCCAAAAAAAAAAATCGCAAGAAACCTGATGGACATCAGGACCCAGTATTTTCCAGTCAAATCCAGCATCTTCCAATTTAACACGGCCCTTCAAATCAACCGCCAACTTTTCAGCCACTCTTGAACTACCAGTAAAAAGGGTCATTCGTGGATTTGCCTGTAAATTTAATACTACTTCATTATCCAATACCATATTACAAAAGGAAGATCTAACCATGTACCAATATCATCCAACAAAATTATAAACAGAGATCAATAAGCTAACATGGAGATCACTATGAAATAGAATCATAAATATAATCCTCCACAAAATCAAAAGCATTCGATGAATAAACAACCTCCAGCAACAGCTTGTTCATTGTCTTCCCATCTGAATTTATGAAGTCAACATCTTCCACAGGTAAGCCACAAGAATGAAGCAGGCGCAACATTTGTTCCATGACAATGCTCACCTATAACAATAGTCAATAATACTCAGTATTATAAGCACAAAGATTTAAATGTTGAAAGCATATAAAAATTAACATTTCAGAAATCAAACAGTTTGAAAGAGCCAAAACAAGAATGCGAAAAAGCAACCAATCCAATGGTTTCTTTAGGCATGAACCCCTCCCCAACACACATAAATGCACACATCTAAATAACATCGCATCACAAATATTTTCATGATAACTGATTGCAATTAATATTTCATGCATCCTTAAAGCTGGCCCTGTATGAATATTGAATTAGATGTAATGTCATAAAGTATCCAAAAATCATTTCTAAAAGAACTCACCTTGCTATCAACTTTAAGGACTGGTTTGTTGCCCATATAAAGTGCACCCATCAATTGAAGAACAGGAATCTCTAAGGGAAAATTAAAAGGAGTAATAATTGCCACCTACAGAACACACTTCCAGATTTAGGATTACAACAAGAGTGAAAGGTAAATGTTTATGGTATGTGAAAAAAAAATCTAAATCAGAAAGCGTCTTATTATTTTTAATGTCTCTTCATGAGTGGAAGTCAAGTCACATCTATAAAACAGACTTTTTTTGTAGAAAACAAAAAACTACCTTTGATCAAAGATGGCAATAAGAGCATAAAAGACTTGAAGTTTTCTAGTGGGTAAAAATACCTGAATTCTAGGTTTTGCCTTATTACCATATGTAACTTATTGAAATTCCATGTAATGTTAATTTTTTCCATTTTGGGATAAAAGAACTAAAGAACCAAAGGGAAATCAGCCACTCCTGCCAAGGTCATCGATGTACATGGGCTTATGCAACTGAATTGACATATTAATAGTTACACCATAATCGACCTTTTAAATAATAACTTGAAGTCACAGAATTACTACATTTTGCTAGGTTTTATATTGGAACAATTGCTTTTATTTTTCATTTCTTCCATCTCTTAGAGCACACTTAACCAATTACTCATAAACTGATTAGTGTGACCAAAAGGTAACTGATAATTTTGATACACCAAACAAAAACACTGTTTATGATAGAACGATAGACTCATTTTTTGCCTTTAGTACGTAGTATGATAGCATATCACACATATCAACTACAATCATGACAGAACTAAACAAAAAATAATCCTTACAGGACCATATGGCCAACGAAAACCATGACTTTGCTGCCCAAGATGATTTCCAGGTACGCCAAAAGACCTTGCTAGGAAACGAACCTGTCAAGATTTTGTTGAAATGAAACAACAAAGAAGAAGTCATTACATGAATTGTGAGCTTATGTGTCAGTGTCTCTCCACATATGCATACATCAGTGTTATATTTTTCCATTAATGAATGAGGAATCTAGGTATCAACAAAAGATAGGAAATTTATCAATATTCATCAGTCGAATGTGTAATTTAGATTTGTCCATCATTCCACACAAAAAATTGCATAACTTTACTTATTTAGCACTAGCATGTCTTATTTTGATATACCTGATCCCCGCAAAAGTTCTCTAGAAACTTTTGTGTCACGTACACTTCCCCAAAAGCCTGCTGGTAGCTCTTTGGAGAAACTCTTTGAATTAACCTTGTGAAAAAATCTGAAACCTGAAGGTCATGTAGTATAAATTATTCAAAGCATTCAATTAAAGAAGAAAAAGTTGACATTGAATACTGCAGGTACCAATACATAATAAAGTAGCATTAAATGAATAATGATAAAGTTAAAAAAATATTTCTCTAGTTTGAAACCTTAGGAAGAGATAGCATGTGAGCTGCCTTAGTAGATATATCTCCATACATGAGATATCTGCAAGAAGTTTATAGCAAAAACCAAATTAAATTTCATAAAGATAGTCAAAATAGGAACATAAGAATTGATATCATGCCCTAATGCATAAAATACTAGTAACTAAAATGCCCAAGTTAGTTGCCTTTTTGGAGTGAAAATGAAAGCTGTGACATAAAGGTCTAGGATGAGGATCCCGTCAATTTATTTTCACTTTTGACCAAGACAAACATAAATCCAACAAATAAAACATATATTTATATGTTTATATTTCTAAAAGAAAATGAAGAAGAGATACAAAGGAATCTCTGCACCTACCGCTCTGGTGCCTTAAAAGGATTGTGTACACCATGCTTGGGACAGCTGGACAAGCTTTCCACAAAGGGCTGATACGTCCAACAAAAGGAAAATTTAGTCAATATCTCAGTCACAAACTACTGTTGAATTCCAATCAAGTACCAACTGAAGTATAGCCTTCAAATAGAAATTTATTTCTTTTCAGTTTTCACAAGGTGACAGCCCTGCCTCACAAACAGAGGTTCAAAGTTTGAACTTGAACCTCCTATTAAAAAAAATAGGTGTGGGGGGTGGTGACTAATAAATCCCCGCAATTTCTTAGTTTGATGGATGAGTAAGTAATAAAAATAACACAGCCTTCAACATATAAAGCAGAACTCTCATTAAGTAGAAGCTCTTTTTTGTGCAATAAATGGACATATTTCAAAATAAATATTAGTTAACAAGGCAAATAATACATTACAGGGATGCACCTGAATGCCTGTTTCGTCAACTTCAGCAATATTAATAAATGAGTCTCCATTTAGGGGATCTACAATTGTATTCCACTTTGAAGACCCTACCCATTTACCTTGCACTGAAAGTGGAGATAAGAAAATACATTCATAGTGAAAGCCAACAAATCAAAGCACAAGCTTGATAATAAAAAAAATGAATGTATTGGTAAATATGTGGAACAGAAATTTACGATAGCACTCGGTAACATTCAGATTTTGATACATAGAAGAATTATGAGAAAAACATTCATGAATCCTTTCGTTTCAGCATATCAAATTCTTTGATGAACATAATATTTAATAGATTGCTTTTGGGTTTGAAAGATACTTGATAAGCAAGTTTGACACCTTGCAGACGGAATCATGAAAAATGCAGATAGAAAAGGATTTAACCATAGATTATGATGGTAATCCTTTTCAAATCTTGGATCACCAAATTTATCACAAAGTACTACCACATTTATAAGAGTACTAATGCCTATCTGCAAAGAACAAAAACATCAAACGTTAGGATTCATACCCAGATTCAAAACTTCAGCAGGCTTAGAACCCGATATCTCTTCTGCTTCTACAGTTGCAAATTGCAATGAATGAACACATCTACAACATAATGTAAAAAAAAAAAAATGAATTCAGCGCTCAGAAAACACAAAAAGACTTGTGTTAGAATCTGATGAAATAAAGTAAGGAACAGATAATGTAAGATTACGTAAAACAAAATATGACGAAAAAAATGGAATCCCAACTAAAGCGCTCTATCTTTGAATTTTTATTTTTAAGAAGTGAATTAGATGGAATTACAGAACGACTTTTACAGCATTTCTATAAGTTATTTAACTAACCAATATAAAAAAATACAATGCTCCAGATGCTCTTGACCTAAATTCCAAAAAATTATCTAACCCAGTCAGTTTGAATAGATATTGCAGATCAAGATGGAGTGATTATGTTACAAATAAATCAATGAATCGGCTTTCTAATTTTAGCCTTGCTAATTTCTTGACGGCGCTTGGCTTCGGAAATGACAAACTAAATGCCTTCTTCCTAAATCCTTAGTTACTCGGATAATATTTATATGCAGAACTAACATTCTAAAATGTTCTGTAACAAAAGGTATCCTCGTATATATCGCTGTGCGTAAGTAGAAAACGACTTAACCATAAACGTACACGTTTTTTTTTCTCTTCTGTTGAGAGAAACTTAAATGCATGTGAGAATTAAAATTTCTAACATCGTTTAACGAGAGAAACCAAGTCTATCATCGAAAGAACGAAATTTCCAATGACCACATTTCAACCGCTTCACAGACAACAAGCGATGATTTCATCCAAATCACAGAACAGGCTGGGTATCGAATCGATTAACGATTGAAGTGGTTAAATATCAGAAACTAAACGAGGATCCGCAATTGAACAAACTCGGATCCATGGCGAGTCAATTCCAGGGGAAATAGAAGGAGATACCTAGAGAAAGTGAATGCAGCAAAACCGTTGTGGTTGCGCGAAGTCGAAACCCTAGCTGCTCTACTAACCAAAAGCTTCAACATTTTGATCGATGAGTATCTTCCTACAATGCTCACTAGCTTTCAGTTTAGTTTGTAAAGTTAGTGTGAGGCTATCTTCTATATATGCGTGCAAGAATACGAAAAAAACAACTAGCAAGAAGACCCCACGTGTTGAACACGTACAGGTGGGTACACGTGGAGATATCATCGGTCCCGCAACAGATTTGAAAGACTCGCCATTTCCTTTTTTTCCCCCTAAATTTTCTAAGTTTCTGTTTTCTTTCAATAAATATCTCTTTTTAGTCTAATTTTCTTTTCTCGGAAGAGCAGAATAAATAATTCTAGTCTAACATCTCACATGGCAATATCTTTTAAAAGATTTAATATCACAGAAACTCCATAATCCATCATATGTATTTTATGTTCTTTATTTTTGTTTTTAATTATATTCTTTTGAATATTTTTTTATATATATGTTTCGATGAAAAATAAAGATGTGGAGGAAAAATAATTTTTTCAATCTTTATTTAAATTATTAAAGTATTAATAAACTCTTTATATATATATATATATATATATATATATATATATATTATTCTTTAACTCTCTTTTTAAATTGTTTACTTATAAAAATAAAATATATTCTTAAAATGTTTTTTTCTTTTATTACGTTATTGATTATACTTTTTTTTACGTGATTATGGTGAAATAAGGTATTATTAAGTTTAGTGAATAAAATAGATTTTAAATTTTATATTTTATTATTTTATTTCTTTTTCAATTTTTTTATTTAGGCTTAATTATCTTTTTAGTTCCAAGTTGGGGGCTGAATTTCCGTTTGATACCCGCTATTAAAAGTGATTTAATTTGGCATCCAAGTTATTGATTTTGCTTTTAATAGATCTCTTTCGTTAAATAGCTTATGATGACGTTAACTTCACATTTAGGTGGCGATTTTTTCTTTTTTCTCCTATGCTATTCCATTCCTGACACTCCTTTCCATCTCTCTTATTTCTCTCTCTCACCTCAGCATTATAAATCATTATAACTACCTCTTTTATCTTTTTTTATCTCTTCTATTTTTCTCTCACCATTATAACATCATTATTTGGACCTTCTATTTTTTTTTGGTACATTGTATTTGGAGATTCAATAATAAATGATAATTGCAGACTATTTCTCTATTTCTTTCCTTAGTTCTACACATCTATGCCATGCAGACTATTTTGTGTGTTTATTATTTACCTTAGAGGAGTCGTGATAATTACAGGATCTATTCACAGTTAAATTTTCATCCTTGCGTGCTCCAGTCCAAGGTTGGCAAATGGGTCTACCACCTAGCATGGGTATTTCAATTCCATAAAATAATGTAGCGGTACTATTACAATCCAAATTTTGAGTTTGTAACTTTATCATAAACTGTTTGTACTGGCAAGTACTGTGGTATGATCATATCTTATAAATTTCTTCCCTCTATTATAGCCCATTCCAAGTTTTCCACAAGCATCAAAATCAAAAAAATCCATTTGATGTCCATAACGAACCTACTCCAGTTCAAGCCCTAACAGTATGTGACTTTCATTGATATACTAGTTCCTATTCCTAGTAAATACACTATTGATCCTATTTTCTGTAGAACATACGAGAGTATTGTAATAAACATTTAATATTTAACGTGGGTTGGATTTATCCATTATTGAGTTATTAACTCAATGTATTTTTTCATCTTTATGTTACTTTAGTCTGCATCTCTTTTAGGTGCTCATGAATTTGTTTACTATATTTTTATCTAATCACCTGACTTTGGAAATACTGGAAAATTGAAATTTGATATGCTGACTTTCTATTACGCTAAGTTACTAATTAATTGCTCGTTTGGGTTGATGCCCTAAGATCGGTGTTCCTTGGTTGCAGTTTCCTTCCATGTCATCTCTGCAAGGTGTTCTGCCAATACATTAAGCTACAATGCACTCTTCAAACATGGGTAATCCATCTCTTGCCTGGAATTCGTCCTCATCATCGTATGCATCAGTGCCGCCTCCTCCAGCACAAACCCTTGCACCTGCAATGGGACCAGGTAATCTATTACTATTTCCTCAATCAGCTACTTCATCCCAGGGCAATTGGCTCTTTATCTGTACTTACCTTCACCATGTTAAAATCTCAGGGGCATACATGGAACAACAAATGGTCTCTAACATGCCAATGCCAAGGTAACTAATTGTTCTTTAGTCTTTTGAATATTTACTGTTTTGCATGGGGTGCGGTAGTTATTTCTTTTCTCTTGGAAATATTTTTTGGGTCAAATAATTCGTAAAATGTTTCATGTTGGAAAAATGAAGTTAATCTTGTATTCATTTAACAGTGAAAATTATATATTGAAATTAATCCCTTGTGTGAAATACACACATAGGGTTTTCTATTTATAATAGAAGAAATATGGACTAAGCCCAAATACAAGTGAATATGTAAGAATAAAATAAAATAAAATAAGAACTTTGTGTTCCTAATAAACATATAGGGACTATATTTCCCTAATACATCAACACAATATAAACTAAATATAATATTTATAACACTCCCCTCAAGCTAGAGCATACAGATTGTATGGACCAAGCTTGGAATAAATAAACTCAATTTGAAATATATGATCTGTCTTCAAGAGTGTGCGGCAAACAGATGCGCAATCACATGTCGACGAACAACTAACAACTAACAACAATTTATGGACAGTAGTGGACAACTGCGAAACTTCAAATAGCACCATGAAACTTCAAGTATGATGACTTTGACAAAGGAGAACAATGGCAAACTCCAGGGACTAGATTGCCATCAAGTAAGGATGAGGCTTGCATCAAAACTACAGGGACTGCCATCACTGACTGATGGGGCCTGTATACAGGGACTGCCATCACTGACTGATGGGGCCTGTATACAGGGACTGCCATCACTGACTGATGGGGCCTGTATACAGGGACTACAATCACTGACTAGTGGGGCCTGTATGCAGGGACTGCCATCATGATGGGGCCTGTAGTGGATAGAAGCGATAAAACTGCAAGGATTGCCATCATTGACTAGTGGAGTCTGAAAGCCTAAAAGCTGGCTGGAAACATACTCCCCCTCACGACGAACGACGGAAATGACGACGCACCGATGACAGACCGTGAAAGTGGAAGATCATAATGAGCTCTTATTCATCAAAGCACCCAAAAACAAATCTGATAGATTTGACAAAGGGTTGGTGAAATTGTTTCAACCCATAAATTTAGTGTTGAAATTTCTTGGTGTTAACCACTGACTGTCCTTGAAGACCTTTCAGAATAGAGAAGAAGATAGCGGAAGCAGTAGAGGTAGGACTAGGTGTTGGTGCATCGGTGGCACAAGTGGCGGAGACAACGGCCGGAGACGGTAGCCAGAGACGACAGCCAGAGACGTGGTCAGAGAAAACGGCCGGAGACGGTGACCGGAGACGGTGCCGGAGACGACGGCCAGAGACGGTGGTCGGAGACGGTTGTCAGAGACGGTGGCCGGAGACGGTGGTCAGAGACGACGACCGAAGACGATGGTCGGAGACGGTGGCCGGAGACGGTGGACAGGCTGCAGGTGGCAGCTGGTGGCGAGCAGTAACAGGCAGTGGCGGACAGCAACACCAGACAGATGCGAGACAGAAACCAGAGATTGCCCATTGAAGTATAAAGGCACAGGTTGAAAAAGAAACTTTTACGGGGGGCCGCCGGTGGCGGCGGCCACCGGCGGCAACAAAGACAAAGTAGAAAAGGATCAGAAAACCTACTCTGATACCATGTTAAATATAGTGAAAATTATATATTGGAATTAATACCTTGTGTTAAATATACACACGGGGTTCTCTATTTATCATAGAAGAAATATGGGCTAAGCCCAAATACAAATGAATATGTAAGAATAAAAATAAAATAAAATAAGAACAATGTTTCCCTAATAAACATATAGGGACTATATTTCCCTAATTAACATCAACACAATATAAACTAAATATAATATCTATAACACTAACAACAATTTATTGCGATATCCTAGCGATATTTGTTGGGCATATTGTTCCACCCACTATTGGACCGTTATCGGACCACCCATTAATATCTAGTCTCACGCTCGAGATGTATATACCTCGGCGTGAGGGGGTGTGTTGGAAGTCCCACATCGACTAGAG
>NC_028357.1:35689956-35760131 GCF_000741045.1 Vigna radiata var. radiata
ACCCATTAATATCTAGTCTCACGCTCGAGATGTATATACCTCGGCGTGAGGGGGTGTGTTGGAAGTCCCACATCGACTAGAGATAAGGCCAATTTATAATATATAAATGGGGTGCAAACCTCACCTTACAAGCCGGTTTTGTAGGGTTGAGTTAGGCCTAAAACCCACTTCTAACATCATTAATAAACTATCATACTTTAGCATCACATTTTCTCGACCCTCAGTTGTGGTGTCTTGAGTGTGCTGCTACAAGTATTGGTGTGAATACTAAAAATTGAGTTTAATATTATTTGTGAAGTAATATAGGAAAGAGACAATTTATCGGTTGTGCCATTACTTTCCTTTCCACTTAAGATTTATAACTGAATATGTAGGCATCAAGGATTTGGGAATTTTACTACTGAGGGAACTGCTTTTGGCTTCTCAAATTCAGATTAGCAGCTGAGTGGTAATAGATTGTCAACTGCTGTTACCCCAAACAACTTCCAGGCAGGAGGAAACCCTTTCTGATGATTTCATGCATCAATGTTTTGCACCCTGTACAAATATAGTTGAAGTTTCTATCGTTTGTCGATCAAAATGAAACACATGGAGAGATTATTATCATTGATTATTGAATCTGCAAATACAATGCACCAAAAAAAAAAAGGTACATATAATGATGATATAATGGAGAGAGAGAAATAGAAGAGAGAGAAAAAGGTGAGAGATGTACTTATAATGATTTATAATGGTGAGGTGAGAGAGAGAAATAGGAGAGAGAGAAAAAAAAGTGTCACGGGAATAGTAGAGGAGAGAGAAGAAAAAATCGCCACTAAGTGTGAAGTTAACGCGGTTACAAGCTATTTAATGGAAATGATTTATTAAAAGTAAAATCAGTAACTTAGGAACCAAATTAACTCACTTTTATATGCGGGTATCAAACGGAAATTCAATCCTCAACTTGAGGAATAAAAAGGTAATTAAACCTTTTATTTAATGTTTATTTTTTCCGTAAAGATATTTTGAATTTTAATTTCAAGTGTTTAATATTAGGTATTACAAAAATTTATCTTTCTTTATTTGATCCTTTTCATTTTATTTAAAAACTATGACTTATCGTATGATCGAGTAATATTATTTTAATGATTTTTATATAACTTTTTATTTTTTAATTCAATGTGTAATTTTACTCACATAGAGATCTTTCATATAATATAATAATTTAATTTAGTTCTTCGAAACTTTTTATATCATTCCAGATTAAAGTTCAAAAAATAAATATTTATACTTAAATTATTATTAGTTTAATATATTTTGTGTGTGTAATTTTATTTAATATAATCATTATTAATGTATAAGAAAAGAGATTAACAAAAAGACTTTTGAAATATTTTTAAAATTAAGTATGTGTTTTTTATAAGGTTTTCAAAATACTTTTTAACTTTACCAATTGGTTTAATTAATGTTTACAAAATTTGTAGATATTTTTTGTCATAAAATTTATTTATTTCTAATTGTTAAGTCTTTTATATAATTGTTTTATTTTTATTGAATTGTTATATGATATTTTGATTTGAAATTTATATCATATTATATATAAAAGTCTAATTCAATCCCACAAAACCAACTTGTAAGGTGAAGTTTGCACTCACTTATAGATTATGAATTGGCTTTATTTATAGTCGATGTATAACTTCTAACACACCGAGGTGTATACATCTCGAATGTGGGACTAACCATTGATGGGTGGTCCGATAACAGGTGGAACAATATGTCTAACAAACCACAAATATCGTCAGGATATGCTTTTAATAATGACTTTGATACCATGTTAGAAGTTGAGTTTAAATTTAATTCAACCCCATAAAACCAATGTGAGGTTTGCACCTCATTTATATATTAATTATAAATTGGTTTTATCTTTAGTCGATATGGGAAGTTTCACATTGAGTAGAGATAAGGTCAATTCCAGTTTGTAAAGTGAGGTTTGTACTCAACTTATATATTATAAATCGACCTTATTTTCAGTCGATATGGGAAGTCCCACGTTGATTAGAGATAAGGTCAATTCATAGTATATAAGTGGGTGTAAATCTCACCTTACAAATCAGTTTTGTGGGGTTGAGCTAGACTTAAAATTCACTTCTAACATAGTATCAGAGTCATTATTAAAGTCTTTTAATTGTGCAAACCTCACTTGATTTTATCAAGTTAAATTAGACTTAAAATTTACTTTTATATATATATATATATATATATATATATATATATATATATATATATATATATAATATCTGATGACACTGTAACGTAAAATTTTAATATTGAATATATTATGCTTCTTTTACGTGTTTTTTTATTTTTATAAAATAATTAATCAATATTAAAAAATGTGAGAAAAAGAAAGTTTTCACAACCATCAAATAGGAATGATAAAAATATTAGTAGAATATAATTAAGTATTATTATTTATAAAAAAATTAAATTTAAATTTTATTTAAACTTTATTAAGTTATATGTAATTAAAATTAAAACTAATTCATGTTTTACTATATTAAATTTAATTAATTTATATTTTAATTTATAAATAATTTAATTTATATTATATTTTATATATTTTTTGCAATTTTATTTAAATTATATTTAAAAAAATTATAAATATTTTAGAATATTCATCTTCCTCCGTACATATACTTACAAGGATTTTAAAATTTACAAATGCCTATTAAACATCACAAATCAATGAAATCTTTTCTTAATAATTAATAAATATTAATACGTCTTATACCTATTAAATGTTGTGAGACATAAGAATGAACATTTTTTTTTTTTAAATTAGCATAAGAGTTTATTCCAACTTATTATCATCTCTGATAACGATAGAAAAATATAATATAAATGATTTGTTGACTAAATATATTGTATATTTTATTACTCTATAATATTGTTATACTTGTTCTTTTTGTTATTTTTGGTGTAAACTTGTATTTTATATTATGTTTTCGATATTTTTTCATTTAAGTTATATATCAAAATATAAAAAAAAATATATATATATATATATATATATATATATATATATATATATATATATATATATATATATATATATATATAACTCACTAAAAAAAATTAGATGCAAATTAATGTGAGTATTAAATTTCTTTAGTTAAATTAATTTTTAAAAATTGTAAAAAATATAAATAAAAAATCATAATTCTGTGAATTCTATAAATCATATTTAACCAAAACTTTGAAAAATATTTTGAAAGTGGTGTGATATAGTAAATCCTATCCAAAGTTAAAACATTTCTAATATAAATTGTTTTAAGAATTAAAATATTATATTTTAGTGTGTATAATCTGAAGCATAATACGTATATCAGATTGTGTGTAAGTAAAAACGTATTATTGAATTTGAAAATATATTTTAGATTACACAATTTAAAATATAAATATATATTTTAAATTATATAATTCAAAATATATTAATATATTTAAAAGTATATTTCGATGATATAATAATACATTCAAACAAGTATTTTATATAATTTTACTAGAAGTCTCACATCGACTAAAAATAATGTCAAATTATAATATATAAGTAAGATGCAAATCTCACCTTATAAACTGATTTTATGGGATTGAGTTAAGTTTTAAAATTCACTTTCTAATAAATTTAAAATATATTAATATATCTAAAAGTATATTTTGGATGATGTAATAATAATTCAAACACATATTTTATATAATGATATGGTGTCACACACAAATAATTTGTATTCATTAAATATTACTATTATTTTATTTTTTATTAAAAATATAGAAATTTACTTTTTTAATATTATTTTATCTTTATAATATTTATCAAATTAATGTAAATGTATATTATCTAACATTATTTTTTATAATTTAATTATGTATTTTTTGAATCTGAAAATATATCATGAATTATAAAATCCATGTATTAAGAAAAAACAAAAATCACATATCAGCGGAATTCATACACCAACTTCCAACAGGCAAACGTTAAAAAGCATTCAATCGGAGGAATTGTCAGTGAAAGAGAAAAATGAAGTATAGAGGTGCACAACGAAGAAGGAGAGGTGCAGGTTAAAGTTTTCTTATTTTATTATAAACCTTGAAGGAGTAAAATAAGAATATAAAAATTTATGGGGTGGAAGAAAAAAGAAAAGGAAGGTGCAAGAAGAAAAGACCAGAATGCATTGAAATTCTCCCCTGGATTTGTCCGTTGGATTTGAATATTTCAGGACAAATCCAAAGGAATGAAACAAAAATAATTAATTACTTTGAATATAGCAACAATTTGTCTATCTCAGAATTAGCCTAATTTATTTTACTATCAAACATCATAAAGATAAAAAAACATTTAATAAAAACATTAGAAAATTAAAAAAAATTGATTCTCATATTAAGGATGATAAACTGCTTTTAGAGTAAGTTAAAATACAAAAAGTTAATCAATATTTAAATTATCAATTATTAAATTATTATAATATAGTTTTAACCATCAAAACAAAATTATTTTTATTCAATTTTAGATGTCATCAATTCAATCAAATTTTTGCTTCAAACACTAAAAGAGCATGTTAATACAATCTTAAAATGGTTTACCAAATTTTAAATGTTTTTTATATTATTTTGTTCATCAGCTAATAATTATTCGGACTCAATCTGGCTCATTAAAATTTGAAATTATATTCAAGATTACATTATTGAGTTTAATAAGTATTTCATAAAAAACTGCTTTACTAATGGTTAAAATTTATCAATAAAGTATTTATTGATAAAAAAATTCCGTGTAGTATTTCAAAGCAAAAAAAAAAAACACATAAAATGGTAAATAAAAAATTTAATAAATATGAAAAACAAATTGACAGCTTCAACTTTCACTCATAAATTAATATACAATCTATATAAATTTTCATTTAATTGATATTAAATATTTTATTAATATTCATAAAATTTACACTATATAATAGGTTATATTAAAAAAAACATAACGGTTATACTGTTAACATTTTATTAATGTTTATATTTTTAATTATAATAAAGATAAACAGATAAATGATGGTAATAATAAATAAATATACTTTTATCACTCAATTCAAGTAGTTATATTTTCGAATTTTCTCTTATTTTTCATTCCTTTTTCATCTCTAATACGAAGAATGTATCAGATAATTCTATTAATATTAAAATAGTGAATAGTATGTAAGGTGTCTTTAAACTGTTTTTGTATACAAGTTTAATTTTAACTTGTTTGAATATATATTTATATTATTTTATTTTTCTCATAATTTGTTTCATTTCAACAAAAATCAGTGTTAGTAGGGTTTTATTTAGTGTTTCTGAGGGTTTTAATCCTTGTTAAGTATGTTACTCGTTGTTTGACTTTCCTATGGTTTTAAACCCCCATAAATTATTGGCGGTTACAAACCCCTATTAGCTACCAACGGTTTCAAACCCCGTTAAAAATGAGTTGTTAGTTTTTGTGCTTTTTCTTAGTATTTCAAACCCCATTAATTTCATCAATTTTTTTTTTTAATTCACATAAATATACGAGACAAAAATGAAAAAAAGACAAATATTCTAAAATGATGGTATTATCCCAAATATAAATTCATTAAAAGAAAGAGGTATAAAGTTTACGGGTTGAAAGTGGAATAAATGTAAACAGCACAGTTTATTACACCATAAAGGGAAAACAAGAAGATTTCATCAATAGTGTTAGTTGCATTCTAATCTTTGACGTGTTGAGCTAGGTTGACAATAAAGGACAACAGTGAAGAACAATGATGATGTTAGATTTCCGCATTCTATCTTCTCGTTTTGTTTTCGTGTTTTTTATCAATAGAAAATGAAAATATATTAAATTTGGGTGAGAAATTTGCTATTTCTTTATCGATAGATTTTTTAACGAATTTTTTGAATTGATAATTAATAATAAATTTTATTTCATTCAATAAATTTTGATCTATAATTTTATAAATTTTTGTAGTATTGTCAAATGCGTCATATGAAATACATAAATCCTCTATCTCCCCATATATAACTTCTTTCTATTATGATGTTGACAATATAATTGGTCCTTTAGAGGTAGAGTTCTCAAAACAGGTAATCCGGCTCGACATGGCCTGATTCATCATGGGTTGGTCACTTAGTGAGCCACCTCAATCCGGCTCATTTATTAGTGAGTCAGAAAAATCTGAACCCGGCTCGATTCACCACGGGTTGGTGGGTAAACGGATTGGCTCATTAGCCCATTTAATTAGAGTTTTTTTTTTAAAATAAAAAAAATTACAAACTTTCTATATTCAAATTTAAACAAATTTTACTCTCAAAAAATGATGTACAATTAAAAATAATAATAATAAGTACAATATAATCCAAATGTCATCCAAAAACAAACAGAAAAAACATACAAAAAACCTACTCTTTGAAGAATTTAAGTGAATAAGTGAGAGTAACAACACCGTAAATAAGAGCAAGTTCCGTGAGAGTGATTTGTGAGAGGAGAGATTACTTTTTTGGTGAGAGTAATTTGTGAGAACAGAGGTTACTTTTTTTGAGTGAAGATAATATTTTATTTTTTAAGGTTTCATAAATAAAATAATAAATTAAAAAAAATTAGGTAGGTGGGTTGGCAAGCCAACCCGACCAACCACGGGTTCAACTTGCATGAGCCAGATTTAAATGAGCCGAGTTGAAATCTGACCTACATAAAAAATATTTAATTTTTTCAAACTCAACCCGGTCCAAATCTGTGGTGAACCGAATTGAGTCGCGGGGGGTTCTGACCCATTTTGAAGACTCTCTTTTAGAAGTCATCAGGAGTACTTTTAGTTAAGATGAAACATATAATGGTGTAACAATCATAAAAAATCTAGGTTTTCTTTAAATTATCTTTAACAATTGTAAATTCTAAATGAAATATCTTTCAATTGTCATCCTAAACAATTGCAATCAATAAAGTAGAATAATATTTTTATTATAAAAAATGTGTTGTAAACTTAAACAAATGAAGTTGCAATAATTGAATCCTTTTATGCATAATTTAAATGATTATAATACATGTTCCAAGATATAATATAAAGTCTTATAGACATTGTGGATGATTTAAGAAGAAGTAATGTAGTGTATAAGTTTCCACACTTTTTAAAACTAATTGTAGCTATTTTGAAAGATAATCATGTGTGCCAAACTTCATTGTAAAAGCTTTTTATTTAACAATTTTAATTTATGCAATTAAAATTTTATTTAACAAAATTAATAACTGTAAGTGTGACCTCTTATTTAAAACACCTGTAAAAAATCAGATAAATCATAATTCATAGACCAACTAGACAACTGATTGAGCACATGTAAAAACCGATTTTATTTTGCCCATTTTTCCTTTCTTCTTTTCTGACATAATGAATGATATATTGAAAATTTAAACGTGAGTCAAAATCTCATAAATAAAAATAATAAAATTTAGTAAAAAAAGTATATAAATTTAAATTAAAAATAACATTAATATTTTATATATTAATTTCAGTTTTATGTATTTTTATATTTTTCTGGAAAAAAAAGTTGTCCACTAAAATCATACATATTTAGGGTTAAGAAGTAAACGTTAGTCTTAATTTAATCTAAAAATAGGTGAAAAAGTATATTTAACTTAATTTTATAAAATCAACATATAAAATAAAATTTACATCGTTCCGATGAAAATTCAAAGTATAATAAAAAATATAGAATAGAAGCATATACGTGGATAAATAGCTAGTATGCAACCTTAAATTATTGACAGAGATAACGAAAATATAGGAGGAGGAAAGTTCAACAGTATTTTATATGCGAACCTAACTTGCCTCCCTCATTTTCTATGGCTGCGCTGACGCACAATCATACTGTATTATTACCTACTTGTCATTAAACAAATTCGCGATCCACATTAATACGTAATGCTTAATACGTTAATCAATTAATCTACATAGACATTAGTTGACTAATATTATTATACTCTCTTTGGTCTTTTCCATTGACCATTTTATAAGCCTCTACATCTTTTATTTCATAATTCTACAACTTGGATATCAAATTTCCTCCATTGGATTAGGTGTTCAGAATCTAAGTATGATTTTAAATTTTATATTAGATAAAAATAAAAAAAAATAGAACATTATATAAAAATAAAAAAAAAGTAGAACATTATATAAAAATAAAAGACTCACTAACTCATTATCTTAAAGATTTCGAGTAAGAAATAGTATCAATCCAACCCCTCCTTGATAGACCTCACAAATTAATCATCAAATTACACTTAACTTTTTTCCTCGTCTTTTGTTATATTTTTAACTTTTTACTTACACAATAATTTTATCCTTTAAAAATAAAAAAATATTACAAAAAATAAGTTATATCAGGTATACAAAGATTATTGTTATAGTGATAGGTATAATTTCAATCCTACTCAAACAAGTCTCATTACTTAATATCAAAAAGTTGTATAGCGATAAATACCATTTTAACATACATTGAAAAAGTATTATTACTGTATGATTTCAATTTGTCATGAAAAAGTTTTATTGTTCAAAACTGATGACTATAATAATTTCTTATGAAATTAATTTTAGGTTTATCTTAAATAAAACCAATAAACTAAGAAAGACCAAAAGATATTGAATCTTCTTCCTAAAGGATGGCTAGAACATGTTACAATTGTAAACATTAAAAAAAAAGAAAAAAGAAATGTGTAATATAAAAAATTATGATTGTTTTGAACGTGGAGATCTAGGTTAATGGTTTATTTTTGTATGAATTGTTAGTGGTTCAATTATTCATTCTCACACTATTGTTTGTCTTTGTAGTTTGTCTTTTATATTTGAAAATTACTTGCAGAAAGTATTTCGATGTCAATTGGTAAAAATTTAGCAATTCAAACTATTAATGTGTATAAAATATCATCACCTACATTTTCACTTCAAAAATGTATTTATAAATTTTAGAATAAACTTTCGATGAATGATCGTCTAATTTCGACCCAATTCATAGTAATCATATTTTATCTTAAATTGATTTAATTTTTTTATATGCTAATCATTTGACATGTTAATCACAACCACACAATATTAAGAGTAGTGTATAATTATGTTTATGACATAATTTATTGTTTGAACTGTTTGATGAATAGTGTATAGTCATGTTTATAACATAACTTATCGTTTGAACCGAAGATTGACCCAACAATAATACTATATACATTTAAAAAAATGGATAGTGATATATATAAAATATGAAATATGATTGAATAAACTTATAAGCTTTTATGAAAAGCCAATTGAGTAAAATAAGAAAGTTTGATATGGAATACTGTGCTTCTACTTAAATTTTACATACTGCATTCAGAAGTCTTTCTTCTAATGCTTAAAATAGTAAGCAGTGACCCGAAAAAACGGGCGGAGTGGGGGGCTCGTAGATACGAAAATTTAAATAGAGATGTATACCGATTAATGTATTATAAATACACTAATTCATAAATTGAAACTTTTTTTTCTCTTTTACTGAGATACCAAAAACAATATCTTTTTGTTTATTTTAAGATGATTTCACTTATATAATTAAGGTTTTTAAAGGATTCTACAACACTTGTTAATAACATTTGTTTCGGTTGAATTGGTCTTATTCTTTGTTTTTATCCAATCTTTTTTAAGAACATATTCTATATTGGTGTTCACCTACATAAGATATCATTTATGTTTCATCAAAAGATTTCTATTTTATTAAGATAAAAAAGAGTGTCATTTTACTTATATATTTAAAGGACATATAATAATTAACTTCATAAGTTAATGATTAATACTGTACGACAATCAAATCAAACCATTAATACTTACGGTTCATAAATGAGAGTTGTATTCTTAATTAAACTTTAATTACCTAAAACAACTTCACTAATGAATTATCCATAAGTTGGCGGGTATATTTTATATAGTAGAATATCCTTAAATAATAATAATAAGATCTAATCATGGAAATTTAATAATAACAAGCCTCCCCTAATTCCAAAGCAAATCCAAATGAAAAAGAGAGGCCGACAACACTATCGACTTAGAATGAGACAATCAGTTTCTTTCTTCTTCTGAATAATAAGAACAGTTTATCAAAATTATATAATTTATATTTTAATTTTAAAATGCGGAAGTTGCAAAAGAAAAAAAATGTTAGTGAATTTCATATCGACTAGAGATAAGACCAATTTATAATATATAAGTGAGATGTAAACCTCATCTTATAAACCAGTTTTGTATAATTGAATTAGACGTAAAAACTTACTTTCTAATATGATATCAGAGTCATGATTAAAACCTATCCTATCACAGGAAACTCACTTTCTAATAAGAAAATTAGATCCCTTGATTTTAGAAACCTTAAACAGTGGCTGAAGAAAAAAGCTGAAGAGTGATGCGTAGTATAGAAAAGCATTATCCCCACAGCATTCACGACGCAGTTGCGCAATAATTTAAAGCTCATGACCATAGATACTTTTAATATGGTCAGCAGTGTCACCATAAACAATTTTCTTACCAACACTAAAAAATTGTTAGTTGTTAAAGGTGTTTTACTCGCTACAGATTTTATACTAAATTTCTATACTAATATTACACTTATAAATTTAGCTATACGTTATATAATACTGACCGATACTTTACGGACCCAATAATACTTATTAATTTTCTATTTCCGTGCATAACATTGTTTCTTATTCTTTAGTAACATTTTTTCTTTTAAAATTAAAAATGTTTAGCAAATTCTTTCCTTTCTTTATCAATATCATTCTTTGTATACATGATAGGGATGATGATTTCATTTTGATTCTATCGAAATTTTAATCTCATTTTTATTTGATTACATATTTAACTTATATTTAATATTAATTAAATATTTGTTTGAAAAAAATAAATAAACGATAAAGAAAATAATGTCAAAAGACATAATTAAAATTTATAAAAATTACAAATTTTTTTAATGTTAATAATAAAACAACTTAGAAATCAATGGAGTGGATATCAAACATTTGAAAATTGAATGAAAATTTAGATAATAAGACTTTTTAACTGAGGCAAAAAAAAGTGATAAAGAACCAAACAGAAAATAAAAGTAATGTTTTTATATTATCTAATAAATTTAAAATATCATAATAATTTGAAAAAGGACATCAATATATTTATACTCGTCTTCCTTTCCGAAAAATTAAATATTATCAGCATCATATTCATGTTTATATATATATATATATATATATATATAACATGTGTGTGTGTTTATTTTCTATTATTTGAAATATTATATACTCACACTTACATATTTAGTTATCATCCCTACTCACTAACATTAACTTTTTATGGTTAATTTCGTTTCATCGCTATGCATTGTAACTCTTACAAAAGTGTTTTACTTTTCGCAAAAGCTTATAAAACTTTATGACTAAATATCTAAAATAGAAACCACAACTTTTTGGTTGAAAAGGTTAAAACAAAAATGCATAAGTGGCTACATTTATTATATTATAATTAATGCTTTTGCAACATTAACCTCGTAAATATTGAGAAAATCACAAACAAAACACTTTTTTAAGCGTGTATATTTAGTGTCTTTAAAAATTTATTCATCGTGTGTTTCACAAGTCCTTTTTAACACCTATTTGGTGTATCATTAACTTATGGATAATTGTTAAAACTAATAATACTCAAATAGAAGAAATGTTAGTAGGGCAAAAGTATCAAAATAATATATGTTGGGCTTTTAAGTAAAACCTTTTGCTAATAATCTTGACTTATACTTCACTATGAATCCATGAGGGTGATATTTTTTCTTAAAAATCCACTTACAATTCATGAACTTTGCTATTTTAGGAATATTTACTAAGGTCCAAGTATTATTTGTTCTGAATTGATTCAATTTCAGTCCTAAAGGTCTTATCCCACTAATTTGCATCAACAACACTACTAGTCTCTACAAAGCTTATTGGATCATTATCAATGAGATAAGTACAAAAGTTATCTCCAAAAGAAACTTCCTTCCTTTGTCTTTTACTTCTTCTCAGATCCTCACACATGGCATCACTATTATTATCAATAGGTTCATACGTTTCACTAACATTTAAGGGAAAAACATGTTAAGAAAACTCAACATTTTTTTGTCTCCACTATAATATTATGCTCAATCACGTCACTATTAAGAAAAATAAACCTATAGGAAGCATTATGTTGAACATAGCCTAAAAGCATAAAATAAAAGGGTTTAAAGCCTATTTTCCTTTTCTTAGGATGGAATAACATTACCTTAGCTAGACACTTCCACACAACTATTTAAGATTAGGTTGATAACTTCTCTACAACTCAAGGAGTTTTACCAATTTTCTTATGAGTAAGGATGACAAAAAAATCCGCGCCTGCGGATATCCGTGGATAAAATCTGCGACGGATATTTGGTACCCGTGGATATTTACTACCCGCAGGTTGTGGGTAACAGATATTTTAATACTTGCTTAATAATTTATAAAAATATATTTTTTTAAATATTTGTGGGTATCCATGGATATTTGCAGGTATTTTTTAAGATGATATTCGTGCGAGTAGCAGGTGGATTTTTTTTTTGTCGGGTCGGGTTGCGGGTAGGCACTATCCGTGCCCGACTCGACCCGTTGCCACCCCTACTATGAGATATCCTATTTTGTACAAATTATGCTATTAGAAGGACTTCTTTCTGAAGGTTATCAAGTGCACTAAAATTAATAAGCATGACATTCATAATTTTCTTAAGTGTTTTATTCTTTCTTTCAACTACTTAATTAGACTAAAGTGAATATGATGAGTTTACTTCATGGATAATATATTCTCTGACACAATATTCATTAAACAATACATATTCACCACCTCTATCTTTGATACTAGATTTGAGAATTAACAAATCACAAATGTTTTTCGCTTTCGCATAGGAACAATACACATCGAATAAGTCATTAGATATATAGTGCATTAAATAAAATGTGTTGAAATACCTTGTTCGCATAAATAAAATCTTCAACTTGTTTTTAAGGGATATTGCAATCGGGTGAGAGAGTAGTAACAACTCCATATATGTCTAATAAGGTAGACACACATTCTTGCTAGTGTCAAAAGTTTTGTCTAGAGAAGACTTCGATTTTGATACATCCATAAACAATGATTTGATTCTTTGGGTTTGGGTTGTTGATGTCCACCATAAATCCTTAAGATTATTATAAGTACCAACATAATCATAAACAAAAGATTTCCTGAAATGTATAAATTCGGTATTCTTAAGACTTGTCTATAATGTGTTGCGTAAATTCTCTAATATATAACTAAAACTTTTAAAATTTGTTCGAAGATATAAAACTAACAAAAAACTCTAAATAAGAGAGTAAATAACTAAACCCATAATAATATAAGAAAGAAATGAGAAAATAAAGAGAATGAGATACGAATGTGAATTTCTTCGAAAGAACAAAAAGGAATATATTTATAGACCTATGGAGTAACCTACCTTCTTTGTCTTGCAGAAAGGGCACAATACTTTGCTGCACAAACTCGCAACTTAACCTTCTAATGTTCACAACATGACTTACCGAAGAAAGAAAAAAACAACAACGTTCAAAACAAATAAACCAATCGAAATGAAACTTTTGGTGGAAGATGTATTGTTCAAAGAAATCGCCCGTCGCCATGATAGATTCATTAAGCATTCCTTTAATTACCTTGGGAGTTGTTACGTCAGTGAACCCTATAACAAATATATATGGCTAATTTATGTCCACGAACAAGTTGGTAGAAGCTTAAAACCTTAGATATAATATTATGAAGCTATGTCATCACTACATCAGCATGAAACAATGAAGAATATATTCTCACAACCCTACTTTGACCCTCCACTTGTCCCACTTCTGAATTTTCTTTTTCCTATATATCTAGATGGAGGCAGTGAATAATTGTAATACCTACACCCAAATCTAAAATTTACACTCATCATTCCTAAAAGAAAATGAATGAGATAAAAATATCTTCAAATCTTATATTATTAACTATATCTTTAACTGGTGTGTGTATATACGCCAAAGGCAAAGAAGTCGCATTAGATTAAAATACTTGACTCAAAGAGAAGACCACGAAATTAATTAATTAAAATAATATATAGATATAGATATAGATACACAGGAAATTAAGAGAGGCTCCGGTCACTGATGGTGGCAAAAATTTTGACCTGAAAACCGTTGTTGTCGACGTTTGGGCCATGTGACTTTACAAAACGTACGAAACTTCAAAGATGCCACCAATCAATAATTTTCTTCCTTTTTTTTCGTTTTAATTAGTCAATTTTTTTCATGTGTGTAATACTTCATGCAGGCCCTTTTTTCTCCAGTGTCTATGCTAATATAAAAGGAAGGGCTTTGTTGGAGGACCCAGAAGAAAGAAACAGATCAAGGAACAAATGGAGCTTGCTTCCGAGAGATCTGGTGACGGAGGAGGAAGACTCAAGGAAGAAAACAGAACTGATGAGTATACTGTTGGTGATGATGAAGATGGTCCTCGTAGACAAGAAATTATTCTAGAGGTGAAGATTAATATTCTCTTCCTAATTAATTAACATCCATCATTTTTATCTCTTAAATCACAAAAACATCAATAAATCATAGATTTTGTTTTTGTTTTTGTTTTTATAAGCATGCATCTCATTTGTGTTATAGTTCATGTAGGATATATTCTTTTCTCTCTAGAAATCCTTCAAGACTTTCATAAATGACCAACCCAGGAAATTAAAACAATGATCTTGTTTAAAGAATCACAGTAAATTGTTCGATACTTAGATCATTTTCATGTTGATTACTTCTCCCCCTCCTTACTGTTTTCCAGAATTGAAACATAGAGTGTTTAATTTAATTTGGTCGGTCTTCTGCAACCTGTTTTTAATCCTCACAACAAATTCAACTCGCTTGTCAGGGCATAGCTTTTCCCGAAAACAGTTTCGGATTCTCTTTTTTGGTCGTATCCTAAAATCACAGCCAATTAATCTTTATGGATTTTGTTTGGTAAAATCCATTGTAAATATCAAAATATTTATATATATATTGAAAGAATAATTATTTATTTATTTATCTGTTAACGATAAAGAAAGGAACATTTGGTGTATATCTACAACTTGAACAATAGTACATGAAAGTAATTGAATTAGTCAACTAGAATATGTAAGATTTGTATTCAAAAGAAAACGTCAATATTAACGTCTTTAGATTAAGTTGTAAGGAAACTAATTTCCTGTAAGCAAGATTTTAAATACGAATTTTCTGAAGAAAAAAAAAAGTGAAAGAACTTTATCTTAGTCGGTGCAAATTAATCAAGAAGTAACATTTTTGAATGATGAGTTTGTACATAAAATCTTAAACCAAGTTTTTCTTCTTTCTAAAGAAATCTTAAACCAAAAGTTAAAAAAAAAAAAAAAAAAACTTAGAAACTGATACAAAAGTCCAATGATGCATGATCAATGGCCTTTGCGAAAATGATAGAAAACACTGTATTCTCTTTGGCAAGCATTACTAAAAGGGTTAGTTCAATAATTAATGACCTCTGGTAAGAGTTGACCAACGCATGTGCCTGAAAAGAAAATTAATTATATTTTCAACATGATATAATTCATCCACGTGCAAGTTAAAATCAATAGATTCTAACCTGTCCAAATAAGAACGGGAAAGATTCTAGATGAGTTTCTTGTAGTCACATAGTATGTCATTGAATACAAATAGGTTCGTTCCATATTCTAGTACTGTACATAACAATCACACTTTTGCCCCCAAAATTTTCATTTCATGTAGAAACAAGGTAGTTGTTTATCTTAATAGGAATATATATGACATAACCTCGTTTATATGTAAACAGTTATTTTCAATGAATAAAGAATTTGATGATTATTGCTGTACGATGCAGGAACCACCCATAGAGGAGGCTGGACCAAGCACATCAGCAGACAAAAAGGAAGAGGTTTTAATTATAAATTTATAATGATACAATGAGTTCTTATTTTATTCTATTTTCATTGCCACTGTTCAGGAACTATTATAAGAATATATATGTATGTATAGGTTGATGATGAACTTGAGAGCACGAAAAGTGAAATGGGTGTGGTTAGAGAAGAAAATGAACGGTTAAAGAGGTCTCTGCAGAAAATAATGAATGAGTATCGGACACTGGAAATGCAATTTCAAGACATACTTAAGCAAGGGACAAAAAGGAAAAATGGTAACGAAGAAGACGACACAGTAGAGGAATCGGATCTAGTTTCTCTGAGCCTAGGAAGAGTTCCAAGCCATCAAAGAAACGAAGAGAAAATAAAGGTTTATAAGACATTGAAGGATGATGAAGGGTTTAACCAAGAGTTGACTCTTGGACTAGAGTGCAAATCAAAGTCAAGAAGCACAAGTGAAGCTTTGCCCAATCCAAGCCCAGAAAACAGTTCTGAAAATCGAAAGGAAGAAGCTGGGGAGACACAGAAGGCAATTAGGGACACAGAGGATGAAGTTGCTCAGCAAAACCCTATGAAGAAGCCACGAGTTTGCGTTAGAGCAAGATGTGACACTCCAACAGTCAATCTCTATTCTCTCACCTCCTTCTATTTAATTACCCTCTTTTCTCAACTATCATATTCATATTTACTGTTCATACAGATGAATGATGGATGCCAATGGAGGAAATATGGACAGAAGATCGCAAAGGGAAATCCTTGCCCTCGAGCTTACTATCGTTGCACCATTGCACCATCATGTCCAGTAAGAAAACAGGTATCTATTTATATCTATTTCTATCACCATCAAGAGTTTCGATTTACCTTAAAGCAAAATGATTCTAGACATCATGTGTACATATTTCAGGTGCAAAGATGTGTCGATGACATGTCCATTTTAATTACGACGTATGAAGGGACCCACAACCACACTCTTCCACCTTCGGCTACTGCCATGGCATCCACAACTTCTGCAGCAGCCTCCATGCTTCTTTCTGGTTCATCAACCTCTCTCTCTGCCTCAGCACCCTCAACAACAGCACCCACTTCTGCTTCCAATCTCCACGGCCTCAATTTCTATCTATCAGATGGTGCAAAACCAAGGCAATTATACCTGTCGAACCCTGCACTGTCGTCTTCACCTTCACATCCAACCATCACTCTCGACCTCACTTCACACCCAGCTTCTTCTTCCTCGTCACCCTTCGTTAGATTCACTTCAAACTACAACCAACCCAGATACCCATCTTCCTCAAGCCTAAGCTTCAGTAATTCCTCAGAAATCAACGCATTGTCTTGGAGCAATGGCTTCCTTACCAATAATAATACTATTCAACCTACATACAATAGCAGGAACATACTTGGGAATGTAAACTTTGGGAGGCAACAAGTGGAAAATATATACCAATCCTATCTGCAAAAGAACAGCAGCAATATTCCAAGCGTTCCTCAAGGTGGTGTACCGGCTGATACTATATCTGCAGCAACGAAAGTGATCACAGCAGACCCCACTTTTCAATCAGCTTTGGCAGCAGCGCTCACTTCGTTTATTGGTGGCGGTGTTCGAGGAAATCAAGGCGGTAACAGTGTTGGTGAAAATCCAAGTTCGGGTCAGAACTTGAAGTGGGGTGAGGTGTTTGCAGCGTCTAATAATTCATCTTCTACCTTGTCTTGTTCAACTTCGAAAGTCAATGGTTGTGCATCGAGCTTCTTGAACAAAACGCCAGCGAATAATACACAGACGAAAAGTTTGGTGTTTCTACCGCCGTCGTCTTTGCCGTTTTCTACCCCCAAAAGTGCATCTGCGTCTTCTCCTGCTGATAATAGCGACACCACCAATTAAATAATTGGTGATTTTTCTATAACCAGCAACTGTAGTTTTTTTTCTTGGATCATTGATGTAATTAATATATGCTAAGTAAAATTCAGCAGAAAACACCTAAATAAATTATGAACATAGATGTTTACTCCTTTTTTGTTTAATATTTTTGGATGAAGTATACTTTATTAATTAAAGACTGAGCCTGAAGCTACTGCATTTGATATTGACTTGTATGCTGTGGCTTCCCGAATGGATGCATGCAATTGCTTTTCAATTGGGGAACACTATTCATTAACGTTCTATTTGGAATCTTATTATTTAAGTTGTTTTGATTCATGTTTTGATGGGGATGCATAAGTTTACAAGTTATTGTAGTGTGACTTCTTTGCTTGCCAAACATGTGCACACTAGAATGTGAATTATCCATTTTTCACTAGTGGAAAAACCAGTGGAAAAATGTTGTTTTACGGTATCCCTTAGACCTTAGTAAATTGATAATTGGTGGTAAGTTTGTAAATAAGTCAGGCCTATAGACATCGAGGTCAGTCTTATTCGACATCTATAATATTATAGACGTCGGGGTCACTCCATACAGACGTCTATAGGTCTGTCAGGTAGGTGAATAGTTACCATATAGACGTTGCTGACCTCCACGCCGACATCTATAGTCACCATATAGACGTCGGATACTTTCACACAGAAGTCTATAACCTGACAGGTAGATCGGTGTCCCTTCCGAACTGAGATCTATAGCCTGACAATTAGATAAACTATAATTATTTTTCCGTCATATAGACGTTGGCCACAACTTAACTTACGCGTCTATAGAACTGACAGACAATTGAAGAGTTCAATCAGACATCAGCCAAAGTTATCTTTTTATTCTTTTAATATAATGGTCAAAATAAATTAGTTACAAAACAAGTAAATTGGTAAAGAAAAAGTAAATATCTTCCAACGCTAATATTTATTTGATTTCTTTCTAACTGGATAACTATATATATATATATATATTCAAAATAATGCTATTTTAAGCATATTTTAGATTTATTTTAACTACTGATTCTTTTAATTTTATTTTTTACGTGGAAAACTTTAAACGAATTTTAACAGTGATTTTTAGCTGTTTGATAAGTGTTTATCAAATAACTTCTTATGAATAAAAAAAAAACAAATACTATTATTTTATGTCTAAATCTTAAGTTATTTTCGTTTAAAAATAAATTATAAAATAGGGATTAAATCATGCTGCATAGTGACAACATTGTTTGGAATAACTCAGTGGAGTTTTAGTCATCGAGTACTTCTGCGCAAATTCAACTCAGTCTCTACTCACATAATTTGATTAAAAACCTAATTAGGTTAAATATTAATTAATTTGAAAAAACTATATGGAAAAATGATTTTATTTACAGTTTTTGCATAAGAGAACTTATGCAAGCCCATAGTAACTTGGGTGGAATTTGTATTTTAATTAAAGTTGTGCTCATTTTCAACAATTTTAGTATAACTTATTTTGAACTGAAATCGGCATCTTTTTTGTGATTTTAGTATGATTTTTTAATTAATTTGAATGACTTCAATTTATTAGATTTTGAACAAAAGTCACCATTTCCTTTATCAATTTTAGTGTAATTTGATTTTAAATTAAAGTTGTCATTTTTTTTACGGCTTCAGTATAATTTGATTTTGAAATGCAATCATCATTCCATCTTATTTTAGTGTAATTAAAACTATTCTTGCTATTTATATTTAAATTTAAATAATTAATTATATTTTTTAACAATTTGATAATCTCTTATGATATTTTTTTATATGTTATAATCAATATTAATAATTGCATATTTTATAATATTAATAATAATATTATATAATCTATTGTCACTAAAAAATATTACCGATGGTCAAAATATGGAAAGTGTAAAAAATGTACAGTAATGATTTCATTGATAATGATTTTGTTAATAAAATTTATGGATAATTAAAAATTTAAAATTCATTAGTAACATTTTTAGATAATTCAAATGTATCGATCAATTTATTTTCGTTGATAGGTTTGTGAATTTTTGTAATGTATCAACTTTAATAAAAATTTAAATTATACTGAAGTCGTTAGAAGAGATGACACTTCATATCAAAATCAATTATGCTAAACTCATAAAAAAACAACACATATTAAGTTCAAAACCAATTAACATTGAAATTGTTAGAGTGTATGAGAACTTTAGTTCAAAAAAATTCACATTGAAGTTATGAGAAGTGAGCACGACTTCAAGTAAAATATGAAATTACTAATAACATGCATAAGTTTTCCTTTACAAAAGTTTTAACTAAAATCATTAAGTATGATTTATTTAGATTAATTAGTATTTAACTTAATTATGTTTTTAATCAAATATTACATAGGGGTGAGAATGACTTAAACTTGCACAAAAGTTATCATCATATACTACGACTTCATTATAATGATCAGAACTTATACATTCTTTAACGAATTCTTCCAAACAATGTCACCATTACATATAACTTAACTTCTTTCATAATTTCTTTTAAAGGATATGCGTTGTTAAAATAAATTAACCCAGAGTCATAAAAGAAAATAAAAATAGCTAAAGGGCATATCGCAAATTATTCTTTCTTGTAAACTATTTTCTTGTGTTTATATCATAAAATGAATTAAATAAAAAAGTAAGCTCTTTAAACACCTCCATATAAAAGATAACTATTTAACACCGTGATCTATATAAAAAGGTGGGTTCTGGCAAAGTATTTTATAAATTAAATTTATTTGACAATGATTAAGTTATTGAACTATTTTTGACATGAAATTTTGAAAAATAATATAAAATTTAAAAACATTAACCGAAAAAATGGCATGATATAATAAATTAATTATTTTAAATGTATGGTATTTGAAGAATAGTGTTTAGATAGTGGAGATATAGATATAGTTGAAGCAGTGCCACACATATCGGTTTCTCTCTCAATCAATCATTGTTTATATTGGATAAATAATTGAGAATGTTATAATATGTTGATTAAGATTTTTGTTTTTGTCGTCCTGATTCTAGACCCAAATTAAGGAACGCAACTGGGACGTTTCTATCGTACAACGTTGACTGGAAGCATTTTCCACAGAGTTTAAGGATTAGAACGAATCATTCTCTAACGGTATATAAGAAATTTATATGCAACTTCCACTATCTAGACAACTTTTATATACAGAAACTTTATAGTTTTATTATACATTATTGAAAATAAAGACAACGGAGTACACAGTATTTACTTGACTGTCTCAAAGTGTAAATAAAAAATGCACAGAAACTGGTCCTCCAAAGGATTTTGGCCAACAAATCAATCCCTCAAAGATACAAATCAAAGACTAATTTTAGAACAAAGGTGGTAAAGTCTTAGATATTTGTGGGACTAATTTGATGCCAAAAATATTTAGAAGATAAATCAGTTGATGCTATCATTTTTGGAGGATCAATTTAGCAGTTTATTCTAAAACCAAATAACAAAAAAATGCACAGAAACACAAGTATATAACCACAGGCGCTATAGCTTCACCATTCTCCAATGCAAAGGAAATATAAGATCTTGGTTTAGTAGAAGCTACTCATGAGAAGCCTGAAGAAGGCCATCACGAATTTGGGTAGCAACATCGCGAACAGCACCAGGCCCATGTGGAATGAAGACAGCAGAAGACTTGGAGGCAGCGCCAATTTCTTTCATAGTATCAAAATACTGAGTGACAAGNACCATGTCCATAACATCTTTTGCAGTCGTCCCAGGTACATTGACTGAGAATCCAAGCACACTGTCTCTCAATCCATCCACAATTGCTTGACGTTGGCGAGCAATACCCAATCCAGAGAGATATTTAGATTCAGCCTCACCCTCTGCTCGNTTAATTAGCAAGATCTTCTCTGCCTCTGCCTTCTCATTAGCTGCCACCCTCAATCTTGCAGCTGATAAAGGCAAAAAGCAGCATAAAAATATAAGTCATTCCATGACCAAAGGAAAGATTGCTAGTATAACATACAACACTCATATAACATACCGGCATTGATTTCATTCATAGCTCGCTTCACACGATCATCTGGGTCTATATCAACAATCAGTGTTTGAACAATTTCGAACCCGTAAGCTGACATAGCCTATGAAGACAATAAAGCATAGTATTCAAATTAACATAAATTGACAGTTCCTCCTATAAGTAAATAAAAAATGTTTACATTTAAAAAATAGAAAAAACCTTCTCAAGTTCTTCTTCCACAGCTCTGGCAATTTCATTTTTCTGCTCAAAAGCATCATCCAAGTTGAGCTTTGGAACACTTGCCCTAATTACTACAATGAGAATAGAAATTTCACCTTAGCTAATCAAATATGCTTAAACCACTTGTTTCAGGATTCTGTTACTGAATATTATGGATTATACCATCAAAAACATATGCCTGAATTTGGGTCTTTGTATTGCTAAGTCTGTAAAAAGCATCATTGGCCCTCTCGGCCAGGGCACGATATTGAATTGAGGCAACGACATTAACAAAGACATTATCCTGTAAGAAGACAAACATTCAATTCACGGGAAAATATAATAAATATTCACAGAATATATAACATGTCGTACATAGAGAACTGAAAGTAACCAGCACTAGTCTGAAAGACAAACGAACATACAACAACAAATCAAGCCTTTTCATGTCTTAGACTAATCATTGATCTCGAAATCTTTTTCATTAGTACTCATGGTGATTAAAGGCCGAAATGCCTTAAAATCTTTGGTTATAGTTAAAGTGTTAGGCAAAAACAAACCTTTGTCTTGGTCTCACAACGAAGATCTAATTGTTGTTGTCGAAGAGAGAGATGACCAGCAAGTTGTTTCCCAAGGAACCATGGCATCCAATGGCATCCTGGCTGAAGCACCTTCTCAAATCGTCCAAATCCTTCTTTTATAGCAACTGTAGATTGCTCAACTTTCACACAACACAAAAAATTCCCCATTGCTGTTAACGGCAACATTCAAATGTATGAGCACGAACTCAAATAAACAGAATTGGAGACAGGAAAAGTTACAAGTTAGAAGGAAAATAAAGAGAATCAAAATGGTACCATAAAGATGGAGGCTTGGAAAGGAAGTCTGACATGAGAGAGCTGTAGGAGCTCTTGCTTAAATTATTAGCAAGAAGGAGCTCTTGAACACTGAGAGTAGACAGATACTTGGTATTCTTGACATATTCATCACTACCATAAGTCATGAGGTATCTGTTTTAACCGTATATTCTATATCATAAACATATACAATTCATATATTGTCTGTCGAAAACCCAGAATTGCATGCTCACTACCATGAGAAGCCAAACAACCTCAGTCCAACACTAATAATATATAAATAATTAGCCAATGGGTAACCATTGCACACAAACTACGCAGACTTCGGAACCAATCCCTATATTCCTAGCCAAAATCTTGAAGAGCTGAAATTGAATCGCAGTGATAATAGAACTTTTAATTATTGCCCATTGAAGCCTGAAAACCGAGAAGTCAACATGAATGGGAAGAAAATGTGATACTAGGTTAACCTAATAACAAGCTTTAAAAACGAAAGGCTTAATACCTCCCTTAGTCCTCGTATTTGTGTGAAAATCTCAGTTCGGTCCTCAAGTTTTGAACTGTTTCAATTGGGTCATAATTTTTGTAAAAATGCACACATTTTACCTCAACCGTTAACTGATCTCAAACGACGTTAAGTTTAGCTGACGTGGTATGCTGATGTGTTGGCTTAATCCCTTCTTGGTCCTCGTATTTGTGTGAAAATTTCAGTTCGGTCCTCAAGTTTTGAACTGTCTCAAATGGGTTATAATTTTGGTAAAATTGCACACATTTTACCCCAATCGCTAACTGATCTCAATTGACGTTAAGTTTAGCTGACGTGGTAGCCAGAAGACATGTTGACGTGTATTATTTAATTATATGAATTGTTTTTTAAAATAAGCAGTGTTTCACGTGGCTCAAAAAATAAAGTCACCGGAAAACTCGCGTAACCAGTGCAATCAGTCTCACAGCCTTTTCTGCATATGAACCAACTTGGTAACCTATAGGTTCATCACCGGCCTTTAAGCTATTTATTTGACTAATAGTAGAAGATAACTGTTGCACAATGAGATCAGTTAGCGACTGGGGTAAAATGTGTGCAATTTTACCAAAATTATAACCCAATTGAGACAGTTCAAAACTTGAGGACCGAACTGAGATTTTCACACAAATACGAGGACCAAGAAGGGATTAAGCCAACATGTCAACATACCACGTCAGCTAAACTTAACGCCGTTTGAGATCAGTTAACACGGTTGGGGTAAAATGTGTGCATTTTTACAAAAATTATGACCCAATTGAGACAGTTCAAAACTTGAGGACCGAATTGAAATTTTCACACAAATACGAAGAACAAGGGAGGTATTAAACCAAAACAAAAACAAAAAAAAACATCTAACTGATGCTAAATTAAAACTTTAGTTTTTCAATTATTATGTAAAAACTTAAACTTACATTAATAAATAAAAGTAATGTTAAAATATCGCAAACTTGAAGTTTATGAAGATCTAGGATAGTAGGGAAGATATTTCTAATTCTTTATACAAGGTTTAAAATATTTATTTAATATTTTTTTATTTAATTTAGTTTTTAGAAGAAAAAAAATAGTTTTAGAACTATTTTTCAGTTTTAGAAATTAGAAATTATTTAAATTTATGAAATATTCAACATGGTCATAATCGCCTGTATCGTCAAATTGTTTTTTAATGGAATGAAAAAAAAAAGTTATATGGTAGAATCGTAATTATAAAATATGACCCTAATTGAAATACACTCATTTGTCTAATAAATTATGGAAATGATGAGAAAACATATATTTTACACCCATAAGAGCTATAATTGGAGATATTATTATTTCTAGTACATAAGTTCTTATAAAAAAGAGAAATGTCTTATTTTGAAATGAGTTTTCAATAATTTATGTAATTGAAAGTAACCAATTGGGTTTACGATCATTGATCCAATTAGAAATACTTGCTACATTTTTTTTTCTATATTGAATAAAATAAAATATCAAGTTTTACATATAACTTATTTTTTGTATTTATCGTATTTTCAAAAATCCTACAAATCCCAAAAATGGTATCAAAGCCAAATTTTTATGAGACTTACAAAATGGAAAAAAAAATCTTAGAAGTTGATATTCCACTCTATGATGGTGAAAGTTGTGATTTACGGAGAAAACAAACTTATTTAGAGAAACTAAATTTATGGAAAGTTGTGGAGGAAGATGATGATATAGTGCTTCAAAATCCCATCAGATAAAAAAATGCAAAAGGAGAAAAAAAGACAAAGATAACAAGGGTATAATCATGCTTGTTTAGTAATGCTTTACAAATTAACTTTAATAGGATTGTGACTCTAAAGTCGACTAAAGGAATTTGAGATTATTTGAAAGAAAAATATAAAAAAAACAAGAGTATTCAAGACATGAAAGTTTTAAACTTAGGTAAGAGAGTTTGAGCTTCAAAGTATGGAAGAGTATAGGATAATTAAGAAATACTCAAACAAATTATCGAGTATTGCTAACAAAGTAAAATTGTTGGAAAAGGAGTTTCTAGATTTCAGAGAGAAAATTTTTATTACGGTGTTGGAGAATATGAAACATCAATGATTTTGTTGAAAAACAAAAGAAAAAATTATTTACAATTACTTTGAAGACACAAAAAGACCTTTCTTTATAATGGTTAAAATGTGTTGTGTTTGGATTTGAAGATTGATTTTGAGAGTAAATTTGAACAAATTTAGGAGGAAAAGAAGAAATTGAAGTTGTTTGGATTAACGAAAAAATTTAATGATCTGAGTATATTTGAGAGAAAAAAAATTGTGTATGATGTTATGGATATATTAAATGATTATATTTTATTTTTAAGGTAAAAATGATATAAATTTAAATGTAAATAGTTAAAATTATGTTAGAATGAAATTTAAGTTAAAATTGAAAATTATAAAATAAGTTAAATTGAAAAATAAAATTAAAATCATAAGGGATTTGTAGGAATAAATTTGAACTATGTTTTCTAAAATAAAAATTTGTTTATAATATAAAAAATTCATAACTTATATAGAATCATATTAAATCATAATAAAAATCTACAATAATAGTATTATTAATATTATTAATATTATAATTTTTATTAATAATAAACTATATAACTAATACTGGATTTATTAATATTGTAAAAAAAGTATTATTATTATTATAAAAAAAAAAGATTTAACTTTTTCAAGTTTTTAATTTGGGAATACTTTACGTAGTTTTATGATAAATCAAACTTATTATAATAATCTCAATTAAATAGTGTTTTCGTATTCTTATAATAATCTCAATTAAATAGTGTTTTCGTATTCTTATAATAAAAATCACGTTAACATAATTTATGTTCAAACCCAATTTGACAATTATTATAATAATTTAAATTAAATTGTGTTTGCGTATTCTTATAATAAAAGTCACGTAAACATAACTTCTTATCAAACCCACACTTAAATCATTTCAAAAACAGAAAATATCAGCAAACTTCAGTCTCAAGAACATGTCGAAACACGAATATTATTCTAAAGAGAGAAAGAGAATATATTGTTTGGTTAAAATGAATCTAAATTCAGGTTAAAATTTTCTCATTTTGGAAGATATTATATTTTGGCATCATATTCCAAATTTAAACTTCATTTATCATATTCCAATTTAAACATTATGTATCATTTAACGTATCACAAGACATTATTAAAACGTTGAAATCCATATTATCATTTAAGAAATAATGATTTTAAACATGCTAATTACATGTCAGAAATCTATATTATAATTATAAAAGCACTTAAAATAGACAAGACCAGCCAGAATATTTAATACAGTTTGGTTTGATAACACATCAAGAAACGGAAGCACAAAACGGTATGAAAACAATTTTCACCCTGTTTTCCTATAGAGAGACAAACTGGGCAAACATAAAGCATTGTAAGCAAAGTTTGAGGATTAAATTAATATCTGCAGTCTTGTTTACGAGACTTCTGTCAACAAACTGACCTCATCAGTTGACCGAACGTCCTACACGTGAAATAAGCAAAATGATTAGTCATATACAACTTTGTCAAAAATTATATTTATTAGTGAGTGAGTTATTACCATATTTTCTTTGTTTCCATGTGCATTTTCTTCAGAACCTGTAGGGCTGATTGGAACTGCGAAAGAGAAAATCATGAAATGTCAGACTAACTGAACGAAAAAAATATCATCAATGTTGAAGGAGAAATATTGTTGCACTCTTGCCTTTAATAACATCAGATTTTTTGTGTTGTTTATTGACCCCACTGCTTCCCTTCTTAGTCTGTTGCTTAGTTGGCTTCTTTGATTTTTTAACCAACCCAGAGCTCCCCTTGTCAGAAGCAGCAGGTCTTGAATTTGCAGGGTTCTTTTTGAGATCTTCTCTCAACGTGGATCCGAGGTTATTCTTTTGGTCAGTTTCCTTCTTTGATTGCTCTGTTTTAACAGGAGTAAGTGGAGTGGTTTCCGTTTCCAATGGTTCCGGTTTCACTATTTCAGTATCCGTGATTGATGAAGAACAGCAGTGTACTTCTTCACCGGAGGATCGAGTTCCCTCCTCTAGCACCTGCGAAATGCTTTCAGAAACTTGGCTCTGCTCGATATTTTCTGCAATGCGATAGCTTTGAAGCAGTTCTTTCACTTCTTCGAGTTCTGCAAGCCGATGTCTTTGCACATAAGATTTTAGCTCGTCCTGCATCTTTGGGAACGGCTATGGTGGTTGTTCCCGTTGAACCAAGGAATCATGAAACGGAAAAGGGTTCAATTATAATTGATAAAAGAACAGGGAAAAGATACTGTTTTCTGTTGCAAATTGCAATCCGTAAAGATAATAAGGCAGGCAAAAACAAGTGAAGAAGATAAAAAAAGGAAAAAAAAAAAACCAATGTCTACTGATAGACATTGTTACCTCACATCTTGCTTCCCAAGCCAGTTTGAAGAATCCAAGTGAAACAGAGTGCTTAGCAGCAGATTCAGAGAGATGGATCTGGTTTAGCCAATATGAAGAGGAAGAAATGAGATTGAACTTCATTCGGCCGTGTGTTTTGGAAATGTCCGATGCGGGTGTTTGACTTCTGCTTTGAGGCCCTTGGTCATCATTACCATACCTAATTTTTCTGGTCTCTGAGATTGGGGTAATGTTGCCAATCAACTTTGGGTTTGGAGAGGAAGAGGCTTTGGCAGGAACAGAGAGTCTCCTTGGTGGTTTAGCACCAGTGGACTTGTCCTTTCCGGAGAAATTAAGACCAACCACACTTCTGCTTACACTAGGAGTACTTAAACCTCTGAAAATGAAAGTTCTTTTTCAATAAATTCAAATTTCACAGTTCATACAAAAGCCACTAATCATGTTGCCTTGAGAAGAGAGGTCAAACAACGAAGCAAGTAAGAACTGAAATTAATATCAGAAGTTCAAAGAAATAAATTCTGGGAATTTAAATATCATATCAACTACGATACAAAATATTAAGCAAATGAATTCATTATTTTCTTTACATATTATTTATTGTTTATTTTTGTGAACGTGGGATTTTCAACAACCACGTGATTTCCCTACCACTGTCCCAATTCCCAAACACAACCTAAATAGCTTAAAAACAAAGCGGAACATAAAGCTCTCCAATAGAGAGAGTTAAGGCCTAAACTTGCAGAGTAATATAATTTGCAACTTTTCCACACACACCAAAAAAAAAAGGATAATAATTTGGCCTTATGAGTGAAGAGAACTTGAGTTTTAGTCCCTGTAAAAGCTGCAAAGGGACTAAACTTATGTTTTAAAGCGACAAACTTTAAAAATCAAAGGAACCAACGCGTACAAATAATAAAAGTAGAGACTACTGAAGTTCTTTTATCCTCAAACATGAGTAATGCCAAATTAAGTACAATATTCGTAATTAGTGCAGAGAATGTCATCCATATCAGAAGCATATTAGTAAGATCGAAATTCAAAACTATTCTAAGACAAGAATAAGTAAATGAAATTGTCTCTCAATCAAGAAAATATCTAATGACGTAATCTAACATGATAAGAAGAAGACATGAGAAAGTACCTTTTAGATGCAGAAGAAATGGTGGCATCAGGTGGGTCTGGTTTGCTTTCTTTGAATTTAGAGGACGATCGTAGTGGATACCTCAGGAGTTTAGATCTCGCAGAATTTCCTGAAATAGAACCACCATACAATTCAATTCTCATGACTCAATTTCACGTAACTATTAGTATACTATTACTATTATCACTGTCACTCCAAACAAAAACATGCACGAATTGGGAGAGAAGGAGAAAAAAAGTACCAACAGAGAGAGACTGTTCCTTCACGGGTTCTTCCATTTCCATCTTCTGCTTCAGAATTGAGAAATAACACTGACTGGTGGTGGTTTCTGATGTTTTAAATATAAAAATAGAAAATGGGTTTATAAAAGTCAGAATGAGCGGGAAAACATGCAATCCCTCTGGTTGGGTGGAGTGGAACAACTCCCGTGTCAGTTTGTGATGTTTTGTTTTGAATTTCAAATTTTAAAAAACGACCGCTTTTTTTTATTCCGTCTTTTTTCCGTTTGGAATGGTAAAGAAACTGCGGCTCTATTTTTTAACTACCAAACGTTTTTCTCCTTACACTTTGAAGCCGTCAATGTTGTGTACTATATCAGATTTTTTTTTTCTATTTTAAATTTGTAGTCGAATTAAAATCATATCACCTAGATAATATGTAAAATGTGATTGGATTATAACTAGATTAGTGATAAATAAAAAATTCATTATATTTGTATAAATAAGAAAAAAATCATTATATTTTATATAAATAAGAAGCCAATATGAAATAATTATAATCATTGATTATTGAATTTAATAGTGGAATGACCTAATATTTAATAAGTAAAGGAAGAAATAATAAAAATGAAAACCAAGTCAGTTGGGAGTTATCCATAATCACCCTCTTTGGTGAAACAATAGTATAAACTTATATTTTGATAATTTGATTGAAAAAAAATTACTTTATACTATATAATATAAATATAAATACTTTTTCAAATATTTTAAAATTACATTTTTAGAAAATATTGAACATCGTAATTATATATAAGTAGAGAAAATGTAGACATTGTGTTTGCAATCTTCATTACATTATTTTATATTCATTAGTTAAAATTATATATATATATATATATATATATATATATATATATATATATATATATATTATGTATTTAATATATATTTTAGAATTGATGCTCCCATCCTTTATTCTTATATTTTCTTTTCTTTTCTCCTTCTATCCCTTTTCTTTTTCTTTTTCTTTTCAAAATCTCTCCAAAATTTTATTTCCATATTTTATATCTTTCAAATTTTGATTGTACTTAAAAAAGTGTTAAAAAATTAGGAATCATTTTTAAAGGATCATATTTTCAAATAGATAGAGTCTTTATTTACTCTAGAAACCAATTTCAGCGTGGGTTAGTTGAGAAAAATTATCTTTTGAATTTTTGTTATTATATATTGGAATAATTGGAATTTGGGTAGCTTGTTATAGATCCCTAAAAATTTAATAAGTTTGTGTTTAAACTATAAATTTAATCGCAATAAAGGATTACAAATAATTGTGATTTTAATAGAACTAACAGATAAATGAAGTAGATATAAAAGTAAAAGTGACTTAATCACTAGATTTTGCTTTGATTGAGAACTATATATTTAAATCTTTGTATTTTAGTGGTTGAGTTTTGTTTGGGGAATGATTGTTTTAAAATGTCTTAGATTTTAACATTCTTGTTGATATACATAGTGACTCAGATATGCATGTAGAGGAATAAAGTTAATAAATAAAAAATGTCAGATGCCTAAAGAACCAAATTTTAGGGACAATTGTCAACTAAATAAATATGAGTGGTAAAATGAAGATTAAATCGTCTTATTCGTCTTTATTTTTTTAGAAAAAAATTTAAATCGGTTTCTTAATTTTTATTTATTTTAATCCGGTGTAATTGTCATACCAATTGTCATTTATTTTTGTTTTGTCTCGATTCAAACCTGTTTCTTTTTAAAATTAAACAATCTTATTTATTTTTATATAAATATTATACAAATAATTTTATTAAATACTTTTTTAACAACATTACATTTATTTATACTTGTATTTTACATTAAATTTTGTTTATAATTGTTGTAAGGTTATTAATAGAAAGTAATGTTAATAAAAAATAATTTAAACTAACAAATATTTTGAACGTGTATATTTACATCTCATAAAATAAAATAATTTAACAACTTTTTTTTTAATTGTTTTAAATCATTGTATATTTTTAAGATGTGTAAATTCAATAAATAATATAGAAATGTTTGAATTGGTTTAAAAACAACAATACATTAAAACAAACACTCAAAAGTAAATTTAAAGATGGATCACAACTAGAACATGTTTCAACATGACGAGAAAATACATCCATATTTAAAACATTACATCCGAACATTTAAAACATCATACCCTAAAACTAATAATATGGTTTTCCAAAACACAAATTCTATAAGACATCATAAAAAAATAATCAGGAAACAATGAATTGTAAACTACAATAAAATAACATTTATTAACCTTTAATGCCATTCCTTTCCTAGGTCCAACAAACCAGTTCCTAGGGGAGAGAAACTTCATTAATGAACCATAATTTCACTAATTGCGAATTCAATTCCCAAGGTTGATAAATAAACTCAAAATTTCAATATGTAATTTGGCCATAAACTCTATTTTAATCAAATATTCCATCTTTTCTATTTTAAAAATAAAATTCCACATAATGAATTGTTTATTAAATAAGGTAATTTGAAAATTACACATCAAAATTTCTAATCATGGTTTATTTAACATTGATTCACGCTATTAACGATTAAGGTCTAATTGCACTGAAATTAGGAATCAAATCGAGATATATATATATAAAAAAAAAAGAAAACCTATCCTATTTAAGATATTTATACAATCTTATAAAACGTACAACATAATTTATCCAAGATTCAAACAAGAAACAATGAGTAGTTTTGTCATTGTAACGAACCCCTACAATATATCCTTTCAAATCTCCTCGTAAACAGTGAAATTGGGTGCATCACTCTCAAGTCGCTTTCCATTACTTGCAAATCAACCAATACAAACAGGTGATTGTCTCACTCTCTCTTACTTCACACAGTAAATTTATCGATATAAAAAATATGATCTTAGTAATGATACGATAATAACGAAATATTTAAATATGTAAATTAATGCTAAATAATAACAGTAGTTGAAATTGTAATGATAAGTTTTTGTTTTCATTGTTGACAAACAAAATATAAATTTTACGCAAGAAAATCACTGTGCCCTCCCATAAATACAAAAACGGCACGAATATGGTGCGTTTATTACGGGGAGTGATAAGGTGGGGCTGTTAACTTCACTACACTACCCTCACTCTCTCTTTATCGCATGCTCCACGCAATCTCCCACACTGTTCCTGCCACCGTGGCTTCCAAACCTTGCACCACGCAAACTACCCTCATTACAACCCACGCGCTTTCATCTCTGCCCTCCACCTAATTCCACCCACGGTTCAACTCTACCATACGCGCCTCAACGCGTGAAGCACAGTTCGAGATACAGGGGTCTAATAGTCATTTGCTAATGCTTCGGAATAAAGATTAAAGAAACTGGAACACTTCGTTTTGAAGTAACTGCACTGGCACTCCCAGAAACAACCTTCTATTAAATCACAGCAACTTCTTTTTTCTTACCGTGTCCTCATGTGCAGCACAACCTCTCATTTGCACCCTTGGATTAAACCATTCTTGTGGTTAACGATTTAAAACCAGCCAAGTATTTGAATCGGACGGTTACGAAGAGGGTTCTACACTGTGCCTGAATTACACGTGGTGATTTTCCCTACGACTTATCCAGGCATTTCAGTTTCTTTCAGACATTTTTTGTTATTTCAAATTTCACTCATCCAGCTAGCACAGTTTACAGAGAGCAGCAGCATCAAACAAAGCAACCACAAAGTTTAGGCAGCTTTAGATCAATCTTCTCTCTCTCTTTCACATGGTACACCAACTTCTTGTGTTCTTTCTCTACTCTTGTGCACTCCTCTTCTGTATATATTTATCCTCTTGCTCTAGAATAATAAACTAAACAAATAGGGAAATAAATTATTGTTTTAATTTTGCATTCTTATTGTTTGGTTGTCGTTCGCAGTAATGGTAGATTTGAAGTGAAAAGGTTCAACATTGTTCAGGTAATCTTCAGATCTAGTCTCATTTTAGCTTATTGGCACCAATTTCAGACACTGATTCAAGGACCGAGCACTGTTCTGTGCCTCCTAGTTCTTGCACATAGCAGATCTTGTGGATTCTAGGGTTTCTGTATTGGTGCATTTCCAATTACCTTTTTCCCATCCGTTAATACATTTTCAGTGTTGCGGCGTTTCAAGTGAAATATGTTCAACATTTGGTTTTGGTGAATTCAATTTTTTCATTTTAAATTACCTTTTTTTGCTGCGTGTTAATATCTTTTTCTGTTTTGTGCTTGTATGTTGTCGATTGATTACATTTGATTTGTAGTCTTTTAGATTTGTAGTGTTCAATCGAATCTCAGCAGGCAGGAGCTTCGAGCTCGGGAGATCAAACGTCGTCTGCATTGTATTTGTTTTTTCATCATTTCCTTTCCGTACGTTATGATTGTCGGTGACTTATAGGGTTTTTTGTTTTTTAGTCGAGGTTTAGCGGTGGGGGTTAGGAAAAAGTCAAAGAGTGACGGTGCATCATTTTAAAAAGGATATGGACATGATACCATTTTTTTTAGTGCCGTATTATTGCATCAATTTAAAAGATGGTACTAATTGTGCATGATATCTATTGACTATTTACTGTGGATAGTTGATTCGTCAGTAATTATGTCATCCCAAATTGTTGATAATACTTGATTTGGATTTGGGAAATTTTATTTTTCTGTTGTTGATTACATAATCATTGATGATTTTTCTTTATTGATAAGGAAAGGTTATTCAGAGACTAACATCCTAATGGAAGAAAAAGCTGCTGTATGTTTCTGCTAAAAATAATGCGGAAAGGGAAAAAAGTTATTATTATATAAGTTATTTTCTTTGCATAATTATATTTATTGAGAAGCCGTCGCCAGATGTGCTTTTATACATAGAAGATCCATTATTTTTTGTTTAAAGGTCTATTAACTTCTATATTATCATTGACATTTGTCTTTAGGTATTGTTTGAATATCACTATAAATTTAATGTAATTTCCTTTCATGACCTCTAAAAAATTTCTTTTTGAAAATCATAACATTATCTTACTTATTCTTTTCCTGAATACTTTCGCGTACCAAATGGAGGACATGCCAGTTTTAAGATTTATCCCACCTATATGCTTGGCTAACTAAAGGAACTCATGAGTTCACTGTAAATTCTTTTAGTTGCACTAAGTTAATTGAATTTGGTGATCTAGTTAAGCAGCCAAGCAGGCATCGTGCTTGATTTCAGAATAATTACATGCTTTCAAATTTACTAATCTGAAGCAACAATCATGGAGATCAACTGATAGATCAGTTTTACCTTCTTTTACAGGTCCCAGTATGGGTAAGTCACCTGGAAAATGGATCAAAACCGTACTGTTTGGGAAAAAGTCATCCAAATCCAATATTTCAAAAGGCAGAGAGGTAATATTGTGATAATTAAGGCAACTTCACCATTCTGTTCATTGTTTATCTATATTCAATTTCACGAATACATTTACAAATATTCTTTCAAATTACATTATTATTTTCATGACGTAAATAGCCAAATGTATATTTCTTCAAGAAAAATGCAAGACACTCTAGCACTCTTTTTTACACTTTCTATTAGATAAAATCCATTGAAAACTACAAAATCACGTGCGAGGTTCATCAAATAAGAAGTTAGATGTACTAGAGAGCTTGTTTCTAGCGCTCTTTTTCATTTAAATTTTAATGCATGTGATCGGTACTGTTAATCAAACATTGTCATGGACAGAGAGAATGAAAACAGGAAGTAGAGAACACAAATTCTGTTCTCCTTAAATAATACATTCTGGTTTGGTGTTGTTGTTGCGGGACTTAACTTTTGTTACTATTTTGCACTGTGCTGACGGCACTTAGAGGAATTTGCAAATAACCTACAATTAGTCATATATTGCTAATAATTATTGATTCTGTTATATTGTTGAAAGTATATCTTAAACTTATCTTTCTCAACAGCTGTGATAGTATGTCACATGGACTTTCCCTTCTGTAATGAAATACCTGACTCTGGTTTACTGTAATTTCATTTAGAAGCTTGTTAATAAAAAAGAAGGAGTAATAGTTACCTCCAAGGTGCCGGAAACGGGTTTGACCTTAGAACCAACCTCAGATGCTATTCCCAATCGCGATGAAGTCCAGGAGGTGGAAAACAAAGAAGCAGAAAATGTTTTACCTGACAATCAAGAAATAGACTTAGTAGGATCTACTAATGAAGAGGATGCATTGGATCCGGAGAAAATGAGGCTGGAGGAAGCAGCAACAAAGGCACAAGCTGCTTTCAGGGGTTATTTGGTATGCAATTAACTGATTTATAGAATGCTTTACTTTACTGATTAAATTGCTAATGTCTTTTAGTCTGAAAGCAAAACTGAACTCTAAATATGAAAACTATGTTTTAATCTACACTGCAAAAGAATAGTAATTGAATGAATTGATTTTTACATCTGCTATTATTATAAATTATCTTTACATCTGACTTGGAGTCTTTGGTGAATCAAGAAATTACGAGGTGTAGTTGTTTAATATTATTAGAATTGAACCTTGACGCTTAGTGTGATATTTAGAGATATAATCCCTGGACGTTTGTAATTTTTCTTTCCCCCTTCCCATATTTCTTTTCCAATTTGAGACCATATTTTATAAATATTATCTAAGACTGACATGTTTATCTTTACTTGGGAAATTGTTTTCTTAACGAAGATAAACTCTGTCTGATTTGGCGGTTCCCCCTGCTATGACACTCTTTATAGAAAGCTGTACTTCATCCGTAAAATCTTTTGCTTTCTTGAGTTATTCAATTCTTCACTCATAATTTGATAAACATGTCTATGAAAGGCTGGCATACAAACAATTACTTGACCTGTAAGAACTATCTTTGTCAAGTTTCGATTGTGTGACTTGTTGTGAGTTGTAATATTTGGCATTGTTCCTTAACTAATCGGAGTTTTTTCATGAAGGCTCGGAGAGCATTTAGGGCCTTGAAAGGCATAATAAGGCTGCAAGCACTCATTCGTGGGCACTTGGTTAGGAGACAGGCTGTTGTTACATTATGCACTATGTATGGTATTGTCAAGTTTCAAGCACTTGTTCGAGGAGGAAGAGTTAGGCAGTCTAATGTTGGTTCTGAAATCCATGAGAAGTACAATATATTGAACCCTCTGGTAATTTTTCGAAAATTGAATTCTCAGTAAATAATTGTTAGTTACTCATATTGTTCTTCTGATTAAGCTTTCTGTGTGGAAAAGTATGCAAGTGACAAATGCGTGTGTTGTCTTGGTCAGAGTATTCTTCTGGTTTATTGGGGGTGGGGTGCCGATATGCAACTGAATTTATAGCTTACCTGATTCTCTTTGCTATATTCGAGCTAAATGGTTCTATTAAATACGAACACTTACTGTACGAAGCAATAGGTTTATTCTGAATTATTCGTTCCTACAAAAATAAGATGGTTATTTTCATGCGCTACTTTTTTTGTCATAATCAGAAGAAATTGGTGCGTTGTACAGGCTGTTAAGATTGTCTTCAACTTTTCTTAACTAGTTTTTTACATGGTGAAATATTGCAATGCGTCAACAATCTGTATTGAACAATTTGTGAATTTTGTAATGAGTTTCTTTTGGTTATTGGGTAGTGCACCAGTTAGCTGTTAGATAGTTTTGTGTTTGAGTGTTCACAAGTCAGGGATGAGAGAAGGTGGGGGAAGATTGCATGTGTTATATTTCTAACCACTGCTAATAGTTTTCCTTCTCGATGTCTTGTACCTTTAGGATGGAAAATTTGTCAAGCCAATTGCTATATCCGCAAAAATTACAAAGCTGTCAGCAAATGCATTCATTCTTAAGGTAACTACTCTATGTTCATGTTAAGTTCCTTTTTTTGGCTACTTACTCTGTGCAAGTTTCATTCCAGAATGTACAATAGTATGCTCCCTCTGGTCCTTTTTATAAGAATTAAAATAGAGATTTTGCTTGGTCCTTTTTATGAGAACCAATATAAAGTGCAGCATAGATAATTTTTCTTTCAAAATACTCTTAATATGAGTCATTTCTTCAAGTTCAATAAATAGATGGTGGAAAAAATCCTTAAGGGTTTTTTGAAGTCTAATTTGCCTTGTATGTACTTTGACAACTTTATTTTTTCTCTTCACGTGCACCAAGAGCAATAAATATATTATGACGAGAGAGATCAAAAGAATTGAATAGAATACAAATATTTCAAAGAAATGAAATAAAGCATGTCTCATTAATATTAAGGGTAGATTTGGAAAGAACTTATAAGTGTAGGAAAAATTTAATGATATTAACTTAATTCATTAGTTTTTCCTTGTAAATTGGTTGACTACTGTATCATAGGTTTGATACAGTTTACAAAAGAAGGAAAAAAGAATGAAGCCAGTACATTTGTAATTACATAACTGTAATAGACTATAATAAATAGTCTTTTTAGGAGGTGAGCAGGGAATTTTTGGAGTGTTTTGAAAAGGGGAAAAGTTAGAAGAGACAAGTCCTCTCGAAAGACATTGAGTGTTGTACGAGATTGTTCTTGTTCTCCACATTGGTAGAACTGTTCTGTTCTGTTTCTAATAAGACATCCAAAAATCTGTTTTGGAATTCTCTAGTAAATTCTGGATACCTATCAACTGGTATTCAGAGCCTCTTTTCTGGTCCTGTGGTATCTGTGTTGGGTATGGTGAATACAAGACTGGAATCAAGATTGGATGGGCTTGAAAAGATGGTGCAAGAACATGATAACGAGTATCAGTATCATACGTGGTTCCAATGTCTAGAAGACATGATTTGGGGGCTTACAGTGGTGGTGGAGAAACTTTCTTCAACAACGAAACAAACTGATGATGATTTGGTTGCAAATGGAGGCAACGAGGGCAGCATCGAGAATGAGGAGAAAAGTTCTGTAGTGTCCTCCACAAAATGGAGAAAACTGGACATCCCTGTCTTTGCAGGAGAGGAGGTCTATGGGGGACTAACAGATTAGAAAGGTATTTCCGATTAAAGGAAGTCAGTGAAGAGGAAAGAATGCAGGCTGTCGTGGTTGCTTTGGAAGGGAAAGCCTTGAATTGGTTTTAGTGGTGGGAAACCTGCAATCCAAATCCTATGTGGGAGGCATTCAAGGTGGCTGTTGTCCGCAGGTTTCAACCAACGATGCTTCAAAATCCCTTTGAAATTCTGATTGGCTTGTGACAAACAGGTTTAGTGGAAGATTATATTGAGCAATTTGAGCAATATGTTGGGTTCTTGAAGGGGATTCTATAGGATTATCTGGTAGGCATATTCTTGAATGGGTTGAAAGAGGATATCAAGGCTGAGGTTAAATTATATGGACCCACTAATCTCGCTGAATTGATGATGAAGGCTCAGATGGTTGAGGAAAAAATCAGTGTTATAGCAACAGGGGGAACACCGAATGAAAACAGGAGCAATAATGTGTATAGGCCATATTCAATAACTATAAGTTTCTCCAGAGATGTGGGAAATTCTATTGTCGCAAGTAATCATAAGAGAGAGGGAAAGGGGAGACCCAGACATAATAAGTAGCATCACTAGTCACTAGGGAGGGCAGCCAGCCACATCTACCCAGCCCATGCCTCCTCCACTTACTGAAGACTATATTCTAGAAGTATATCCAGAACAACTGCTAGATACTAGAAAGACCACTCAAGGTGACTTAGAAATTCTTATGAAATGGAAACATCTTTCAGATATTTGAGAATAGTTGGGAATCTACTGCCTGTATTCATAAAGAATTTCCAGAATTTCACCTTGAAGACAAGGTGAATCTTTATGGAAGGGGGTATTGATAGGTTTGATACAGTTTACAAAAGAAGGTAGTTAGTACTACAGTCGTAATTACATAACTGTAACAGACTATTATAAATAGTCTTTTTAGGAGGTGAGCAGGGAGTTTTTGGAGTGTTTTGAAAAGGGGAAAAGTTAGGAGAGACAGGTCCTCTCGAAAGACCTTGAGTGTTGTATGTGATTGCTCTTGTTCTTACCACATTAGTAGAACTGTTCTGTTCTGTTTCTAATAAGACTTCCAAGAATCTGTCTTGGAATTCTCTAGTAAATTCTTGATGCCTATCACAGTGTATTTTGTTTAAATGTAAAAAGTTGAAAATCTGTAGTGAGAAAACAACATTGTGACAGAGACAGTAAAACACTCCATTAATTTATGTAAATAGGGACCAATTCCAAAAAGATTGTAATTGTTTTCCACACTAATGCTATTGGTTTCGTCAGGTAATAATATACATTTTTCAATTAATACTTAATTTAGGTTTTATGTAAGATGATTATGTAACATCGGCAATTTTGAGTCCTGAATGAACAACAGGATTTATAGTATGGACCAAAGATCTATATTTTCTTTTGTGGCTTCTCAGGTTCACAGCAATCTATACTGACTAGACTACAGCTGATCTAAGTAACTGACAACTCAGCATAACTGACTGCAGTTAGTTACAATAGATACTGAAGTGATTACAACTATAAACGATTGTGTGCACTATCTCTTTGAGCATCATCACCACCAAGATGAAATTGGGCCTAAAAATGGTTATGTATGGCCTGCTGTGTTGGGTAGAAACAAAGTCTCACATCAGATATTAAGATATGGACATGGATTTATATACACATAAGATACCTCCATTGGTAAGAGGCCTTTTGGAGTGGTATCAAAAGCAAATCTGTGAGGGCTTGACCCAAAGTAGACAATATCTTACCAGTGTGGAGATCTATGTGTGTGTGTTGAACCTCCCTACAAATAGTATCAGAGTCCATGGTTCAGGTTTGGTGACCGAACTCAGTCGAGTACATCCCTCCATGATCAGGTGAAGCTTTGGCAGGTGGCCAGTGACAGATATCTTGGAAGTGAATCATGAGAGGTGGAGAGCAAGAGATGCTCAGTGTTCGACCATGGATTGTGAAAGAGAAGTGATGACCATGGTGTACTCGAGGATAAGAAAAGACTTCCGCTGTAGGGGAGGTGGAGGTGGAGAACCACAGTCCTTTGTTTGAGGGGGGATGTTGGGTACAAACAAAGCCCCATATCGGATAAAATAAGATATGGACATGGGTTTATATACACTTAAGACACTTTCATTGATAAAAGACCTTTTGGAGTGGTACCAAAAGCAAATCCGTGAGGACTTGACCCAAAGCGGATAATATTTTACTATACGTTGTTCCCTATTCCCCTTGTTAAAGATAATTTGGTTACATTAATTAGGAAAATGTCTAAGAAAATATTTTTCATTATTAATTATTGATTTTGTTCCTTATTATTACATATCTTATTTATTATACATATGAATTCTAGTGTCCACACCACACAAATTACAAACAATCCTTGTAATACTCTCCTGCCGTTCACAACAATTTTGTATTTGTTGTTGACTTACCATTGTTTAAAGTATGAGTAACCTTTTGCATGAATGTAGAGGCAGGGGCTCGTACTTTCAAAGTTACTATCTTTATGAAATTTGTGGTCATCAAGTAAACCAAGAAATGTTAGTTTGTCACGACCGTTGGAGATCCTTACAAGTTGGTTTTGAGGTTAAATTATGCTTAAAATTCACTTGGTTATATGGTATCAGAGTCTAGAGTCTATTTTAGTGAGGTTTGTTTGGTTTATGAGGCCTTTCACTATTCTCACATTTGATGTTCTCATCATGATGGCGTTTATAGTGAGATTGAGTTAAGATTAAAGTTCACTTTTTAAGAATGAAGACTTTTTCTTATATTTATAGATTGGAATTGCAAACATATTTAAAGTTAAACTGAAAATTTTAAAGACTCCAATTTAAATAAATTAAATCCAATGATGGGATTGTAAAATCAATTAGTGGTTGCGAAAGTGTGTGCATGCTCAATTTTAATCTTAATCGTAGGTTCAACAGTTTATTTACTGCTACTTTTGTCATAAAAACACTGGGAGTTGTTCACAGGAAGAGTAACAGGCTTTGATTGTCCTGGGATGTATGTGTGGAAGGAGGAATTCATACCAAGAAACTATGATTACCCATCTTAAAATGTTGAGACTGTATTTGTTCTATCTGGGTTTGAGTGGGATGTTCGTTGTGTCTATTCATTTGTTTGGTTAAATTTTCTATATGGTGAACTTGTCTTTAAAGTGACAAAGGGCTTTTCTACCTTAATATATATCTTGTATGCCTATCTTGCCTATTATAACACTAAAATTTGTGGGTGAATATAGTTTTTTTTTTTTTTTTTTTTTTTTTTTTTTTTTTTTTTTTTTTTGTATATTTATAGTTCTATTATAATTTGCCTTTTATTATCAGTTAACTTGGGCATGTAATAATGATGTTTTTTGTTCCAGCTTTGTACTTCGTCAACTACAATAATGGCATTGCGTTTGCAATATGTTCCGGGTGATCCAAATTCAGTCCTCAGTTGGTTGGAGCGTTGGTCAGCGTCTCAATTTTGGAAACCAGTTCCCCAACCCAAGAAAATTCAGGATAGTAAGGCTCAAAGAAAGCATGGCAATATTTCAGTTGGAGATACTCAAACGAGTAAGTCAAAACGTACTAACAGGAAGCTTCCTACTTCGAATTTTGACTCGGTCCCAGTGCTAGCAAATCCTGAATTTGAGAAACCTAAAAGAAACACAAGGAAAATTCCAAGTCAACCCTCAGATCCCGTGCAGGAAAATCCACAAAATGAGCTTGAAAAGGTTAAACGTAACTTGAGAAAGGTTCATAATCCTGTTGCTGAGAAAGCTGTTCCTTCAGAAGTTGAAACTGAGATGCCAAAGGAACATTTGGAAAAGTCCACAGTTACCTCATCCCTTGCTGTTTCAGAACAAGAGGTCGTTAGTTCTAATGAGAAGGTCAAGAAGGAAGCAGCATTTACTGTTTCCAGTGTGCAAGATATAGAAGCTACCCCAAGACTTTCAGCTAGTAACGAAATGCTTGACACACCAACCAGTAATCAAGTGACTGTGGAATCGAAGCCCTTGACTGAAATTACAACTAAAGATAAAAATATTTCCGATGAAGTAAAAAATGAGCCCATAGATTTGCCAGAGCTTATTTGTAGAGATGAAAATTCTCTCTTGACAAATGGAGATTTGAGTCACAAGGAAGATCCAATAGGCAGTGAAAACCAGAAACCGAACAGAAAAGGCTCTAATGTAGCAAAACAGGATCGTGCAGATAATGGAATACAGAATAGTCCAACATTGCCAAGTTACATGGCAGCAACTGAATCTGCAAAGGCAAAGTTAAGGGCACAAGGATCCCCAAGATTTGGACAAGATGGAAGTGAAAGAAACAACCAGACCCGACGCCATTCTTTGCCATCCTCAACTAACAGCAAAATTAGTTCGCATTCACCCAGGACACACAGACCAGTTCATTCAGGTGGCAAAGGGGGCAACAGAAGTGACAGAACTGTATCATCATCTTCTAGAGATGGGAATGGTATGTGATAGTTTTTTTTATTTAGTGGTTTTTGGAAAATTCACCCGAAATGATTTCATCAGCTTTAAATACATTGGGAAATGATTTCACCTATTTCAAATTACTGTTAGCTAAGTTGCCAGATTAACTTAATCATGCCAAAAATGTCTAAAATGCAAATTCTGAAACGCATAGTTCCTTTTATTAGCAATTGAACAACCTAGCAGATGCGAACTTCCAATTTTCAATCTGAGTCGAAGTCACATTCTGGTATGTCTTCTTTTTATTATGAATCGATCATAATCATCAATGGGTCTGTTTGCCTTGCAGGAAAGGTAATTCAAGCCGAGTGGAGGAGGTAATTTGAGGAAGACCGATGTTCTGGAGTGGAACATGAGGAGGCCGAAACTCGTGTGGTTTATGTGTATCTTTGATGAAAATTGTTGAATCGATAGGACTATAGGTGTGCTTGAATTCAGGTTATTTCTTCACTTGCTGCATTTTGGGCTTTGAAGGTGATTTGTACATTATAGGTTTCTAGTTTTGAATGATGCACCTGTACCTAAAGTTAATTATGTTTTCGGCATGATTTCTGGAATGTCCAATTCTCATTTAGCACACATGTTTGGTGTTACCAGAACTTTTCTGTTCCGGCCTGAAGTGTGGTCTCGTAACCAGAGTATGGTCGTACGAGGTATTTTTTCCATTGTTTTTTTGGGGGATTTGAACAGCCCATCGTCAATCATAAACCATATTATGTTATGTTGATTTCTCACCAACCTAGGTTGACAAAATATAGAAAAAGGTTCTATTTTTGTACACGCTTTCGTGTCAAACGCTTGATGTTAGGAATGATAGACGAGACGAGTGGGGAATGGGAGTTCCCTTGTTACGCCAAGTATTGGGCATTGAATTGCATCCATTGCATTCATTTTAGTTTATAATGGTAGATTCATAGATCTCCACAATATTTTTTTTTTTATTTGTAGAAGCTGAACACAGAAGGCGGTTACAAGAATTTGCATGGGTTTGAGTTCCAAAAACTCTATTATTTTATATGATCACTTGTTTTTATAAACTATTTATTGAATAATTTAATCTTGATTAAACATTTGAATGTTCAAAAAATTAGTTGTCGTTTAGTTGTTTAAAAAAAAAGGCCAGTCATTAACAGCTTATCAATGTCATTTAGTCATTATGTAACCATTATATATATCTTAACCTTATCGTTCATTTAGCTTGATAAATAGTTTCTTAACCATGATTTTTCAGTAGATGAAATCACTTTTGACATCTTTTAATTAGTTACAGTGAAATAATACAAAATGATATTTTATCCATATTCAAATGTTTCTTCTCTATCTCAATTTCTCTTGAGATTTCACACGGTATGACAACCTTTTATGGTTCATTATGTCTTGATATTTTGATAATTTTCTTTTGATATTTGCCTTCAAACCCTTATCATCACATAAATCCCTTGCACATAGAACATACAAAGTTAGGTAATCAATGCAACTAAGTCTATGAGCTAGTTGTGGCAACCAAGTCCTTTAAATTTAGAATAAAAATTAGAGTTCTCAAAACAGGTAATTTGACTCAATCTATTTGTCTTATCAAAGGTTGAGATTGGTCACTTAATGAGTCAATTTAGCTCGATTTATATATTAAAAAGTTGAAAAAATTCGAATTTGACTTGACCTACCACGGATTAGGTTAAACATGTTGGTTCACTGCTCGTTTAGTTATAAGTTTTCTTTTTAAATAAAACAATTACATTTTTTTAATTTAAATCTAAATAAACTATCACACTAAAATCATGTTAAATTTCAAAAAAAAAAAAATATCATACAATCCAAGTATAACCTAAAAACATGTATACAAGGTGAATAAATAAGTTTTTCATATTGATAATTTTTGTGTCACTTGTATATTTATAATATTATAGTCTTGAATAGATAAATTTATAATATTTTTCTCTCTTGAAATATTTTCTTCTTTATCATCATTTATAATATAATAAAAAAATCATAACTAATAATATTAAAACACAAAGTAATAAATAATTAAATTAAATTAGGTGGGTTGGAGAACCAATCTGACTTACCATAAGTTTAATCCGGTAAGTGAGATTCTAAGTGAGTCGGGTTAAAAACTAACCTGTATAAAAAATTACATATTTTTTTAAACTTAATCCGGTTCAAACTCATGGTACCAAGTTGACCTGCATGTTACAAATCATTTTAAAAGCACTAATATAAATGTTGCGTGTCACTGATTAAATTGTAATTTCATGATCACTCAAATCTTTCACAAAGCATCATTAGGAATATATTTATCATTTTGAATTTAGCATATATTTACAATAAATATGAATATATCCTCCTTATATGGTAGTAGAGTGTGGTATATCTCTTGACGAGAAATGACTCATAATATCATGGCTTTATCCTTTACATCGATAAACAATCACATATATATGGTTATTTGCATCCTATCCTACAACAAACAGTAACTACTCACCAAAATATCCCTTAAAGTATCTATATAGCCTAATATACGGTCTACAATATGCCTTGAAATTTTTTACAATGATCAAACAAATATACAATCTTTCAAATGGGGGCACAAATGATGGTATAATGATGGAATCTATTTGATGTGCTATGCCATTATTTTTCCTTATTACTTTGTGAGTATAGTTATATACATGTTTCCTTATTACTACCCATTCTCCATATTATTCCTTGTACATATCTCCAATCTCTTTACACTTTTATATCAACCAATCAAGTATTTTAGTAGCTACATATTAAAAGGCCTTATCCAAGTTTTGTCACTCACAAAACTCCTATTGTACTCTAATATAATAATGTTGTTCTTCATGAACATTCCTCCATGGTGGAATTCAATATTCAGTTTGAAATTCATTATGTAAATGAAATAAATAAATAAATTGGATCCTAAATTACTCTAAGTATACTGTCAATCAGATGCATGTCCCATATATTATATAAAGTTTTAAATGATCATGAACAAATAAATGAATACTTTATAAACAGTGCCACTCACAAATAACAGAAAGTAAATAAATCCTACCAATAAATATACACTAAAAAAAACATATGAGTTCCATCAATATACAAACAAATACAAGAGTTTCACAATATATATATATATATATATATATATATATATATATATATATATATATATATAAAATGAAAACGTAGTTACAATCACCTTCATAACAAAATAAAAATGTGGTTAGGATTTCACTTTCTCTCTTTCATAAAGTAGTTTTCTTGGAGCAAATGCATTTTTTTTTATTGTTATTCATTCTTTTGTGCATAACTCTTCTCTTTGCCTCACAAATGACTAATCAAATCAATTAATCACCTCTATAATTTAAAATAATTGAAAAAAAATTATAAATTTTATAAATGTATTTGTTAAAAATAAATAATATTCACAATTTTATAATTTATAATTTTTAAATACACATTTATTAGAAATTTCATAACAGATATAAATAACTAAAATAATAATAAAAATAAAATTTGAAATAACTAAAGTGGGAAAAGAGAATTGAAAACTGAGGAAACAAAATCAATTAATGATAAATCCACACCATACTTAGTTGGCACTACCCATAATACATTTCCTGACAAATTCATACAATATAGAGTCTGTGGGCCAACTTATCCCATTCAGTAATTGGATGTTGCCAATTGCTAATTATGTAATACATAATACACGACTCATTACACATTTTACTTTTGGAAACCTATAAAATGATATGCATCACTCATCTTAGGTTGTCCTCATTTCCCTACTTTTAATATTTTTCTAATAAAGAAAGTAACCATAATTATCATTTAATGAGAATTTTTGTAAAAAATAATATAATAAAAATTAAAAAAATATTTTTCTATGTGCAATGTTAGATTAAAATGGTTTTTTTTAATATAACTGTGAAAAAGAAATTTTTAATTTAACAGTGAGCGTTAAATAAAAATATTAAATTAAAATTATTAAATGATAAAATTATGGGCAATGTATAATTACTACTTCAAACGTATTAAATTCTAATTTATTATTTTATACTAATCTTTTTATAATAAAGTTAATATTATCCGTTAACGTGTATATTTTGTTTTTCTAAACAAAAAAAAGGATTTTAAAAACTAAAATGAACTTACAATTGTTGATTAAAAATCAATATTTCAGAATTGCAATAAAGGTAAATACATATATATGGGGAATGTTAAGATTATGAGTTGATAAACAATTCATATCGAGATACAATTTCTTATATATATATTTTTTAAGTCATAAGTTAGATAAAGATTAAAACTGATATATTGAAAGAGATTAATATTCAAATTTTCTTTGTTTGGAAAAACTTACAATTGATAAACAAATATCTTATGAATGTTATTGTTAAAAAATTGTTCTCTTCAAGATAACTGTTATACTATCAAATATTTGCTATTTAGTCAAAGTAATAAATAACAGTTATTGTTGTAATTAATGTTTACAATAAAATGAACTATATTTAAAGTATTATATATATACATTAGAAAATAATTAAGTAAATGTGATTTCATTATATTTGAGATACAAGGCTATTCATTGTTTACTTTTGATATGTTTAATCATTTTTACAAAATTGACTCTGGCTTATTTTTTTAATAGAGTGAATTTATATTTTATTGATCAAAAGTTTTTTGTTTACATCTCTATTATACTAAAGTAATAGATGATGTAATTTTAAAAAATATAAAAAAAAATTGTAAGAATGATCAAATATATTAAAAGTAATCAAGGAATAGTTTTGTATTTCCAAATAATGAAAATCAATTTTACGTGTAGATTAATTATTTTTCTAATGTTAAGATAGTTATTATAAAATAAATAAAGCTTTTGCCATAATTAATTCATAGTGTCAATTATTTAATTACATTAATTTTATCACTATTGTGAGAAATTAATTAACAATAATATACTTAAACTACTTTCAGTTGTTCCCTCAATATCTTGAATAAAATATCTCATTTAATTAACATCTTTAGTAAAAAATATTCAAAATTTAAAATCTATACATAAATAAAACATTCTTATAAGGTAAGAAAAATATCTTTTTATAATACGAGATTAAATGAATTTTGACAAAATAATTATTAACGTAGTTTTTCTGTTATTTAAAAGACAAAAATATTTATAACTATTATAATAATTGATAATTTATTTGATAAAAATTAAAAATAATTACATAATAAAATAATTTTAATATTATTATATTACTTTTTTTTAACTATTTTGTGTTTTATTTTAATATTATCGAAAATTAAAATGTAATTAAATATAAAAAATAAACAATTCAATATATAAACTATCAAATATTGAATATCTAAAATTAAAATTAAAAATAAAGAAAAAACAATTAAAATATAAATTTGAAACTAGTCATTAAAAATAATTATTCTAGATTTTTAAATCAAATATAATTAATTATATGTTAAATAGCCTGTTTAGACACTTGTAAGGTGTAAACCAGAACTGAGAAGATACTAAGCTTTCACTGTATACACAGCAACACCAAGAAACACGCTTCCATTATTCAGTCTCCATTCTTCAGACACCAAACTCATGGCAAATTCTGCTTCTGCTAGCTTCTTCACTCAAGCAAAAGCGCTTCTTCTCAAGAACATTACCTTCCAGGTTCCACTCGCTTTCCTTTTTTTTTTTTTTTTTTTTTTCTATGATTACTCTCTTGCATGAAATTATGTTGATGTTTGAATTTCTCATCTTTCCAAGAAACGGAATGTGAAAACCAACGTTCGGCTGATTCTGTTCCCGGTGGTGCTATGCGTGTTGATTTCCATGCTCCAACTCTTACTCGACACGCAATTGGATAAAAGCAAATTCAAATGCGGCTGCTCGTGTGCCGACAACAGAACCAAAATCTCTCAGTGCCCTGACTCAGAGAAGCGGTGCGGAGTCCAGTATTCCGATTTCTTTCAAGCCCCCATGTGCGCCATTCCCAACCCCGTGGAATGGCCACCGCTCTTGCAACTTCCTGCTCCACCGAATCGGGCCGTGCGAACCGGTTTTCTTCCCTTTTTCGATTTGCCTGATGCATCGTGCAGGAGAACCGACTCGTGTCCTCTTTCTTTGCTCTTCACTGGAGAGAATCACTCCTTTGCGCTGAGTATGGTGTAATAGATCCGTTCACATTGTGTTTCTCGCTCTGTTGCTGATTTTGTTTTTCGTGACGTTTTTTACAGGCGTATCTGAGAAGATGTTTCGGAGTACCCTGAGTATAAGTGATTTTGGTAGTAATTTCCTTGCTGGTTTGGCCGTGAATGTACTGGTGAGTTTGTTGTATGTTTTTGTCTTCATGTTCAGTTTAGTTTAATAATTCCTATGCGTAGAAAAATACAAATACTTTTACACTGTCGATGAATCAGAAAACATGCTAGAAGTGACGTTTAAGATAATTGTTGAAAAATCAACAAAGTTTCCACGTGTGGCGCTTTTTGATTGATCGATGATATTACACGTAATGATGGTAGGGTGATAAGGATAAAATGATCGTAAAGAAAATGTAAAAAAATTATTTTAGTCAAAGTATCATTTCTGATATCACAATTGGTGAATTGTGAACTGTTCACACATTAATTTATTTATTTTAAATTTTAGAGATTTACAAACATCTATGGTTAGTGTGGAAGGTTTTACTCAATACCAAAAACAGCTTTTACATCGTTAAGTGATTAGAAATTTACAAACAAATTTGTTTTATGATTGAATGGCAGAGTAAACTGTTAGTGTATGTATTGCGTACTATTTATTCTTAATTTTAGTTTGACATTTCAGTTTTCCTGCTTTTGCTAGTGTTTTTTTTTTTCTTTTGTGTGTGTGTGTGATGTTTGTTGTTGTCAAAATGATGTTGATATAGGGATCTGAATCAGAACCTCAAAGGAACAATTTTATTGAACCTGCTTTCTCTTCGAATCTCCCCATTTATTATTTACAAACGAACTGCTCAGGAACAGAGAACTCTGGATTCTCCTTTCCCTCGCCGACAGGAGCAAACAATGGTATGGAAATTGCATTGTCAATGTACCTTGTTAGAGAGTATTTCAAAAACTTTTGCACCTCTTTTTTTCGAGGGGTGAGGGGTAGGGTTTTGATTGCTATTTTATTCATGTAGTATTTTCTTGAACCTATAAATTCTTCCATGTTTTTGGAAAACTTGGGGAACCATCAAATGGGTGTAATATAAATGTTAAAGTTCAGTATAAAACAATAATTGCGACCTTGATGATGCATTTGAAACAGTTGCACAATGGTAATAATTATATGGTCAGTTTTGCCAAATAAATGCACCCAGAATTTGAATATTTTTTCGTGGAGTAAACTTGTGCTTTATATACACAATCTTATTTCTCTCTAGACTTGACTAGGGCCTGCATCTGACATGCAGAGTATATTTACTAATTGAATTTGTTTTCCCTGAATCTAGAGATTAAATGTGCTCTGGCTAAAAATTTATGGCGTAATAGTTCTACTGATATCAACAGTGAGCTGTACAAAGGTTATCATAGAGGTAACTCAGAGGGACAAGTCAATGAGATAGTTTCAGGTACTTAACTATCATTGTTTTTAAATTCATGCAATTTGTGGAAGACAATACTTATTTTTATTGTTTTGGCAGCTTTTGACTTTCTAAATTCAAATGGTAATAGATATAATGTCGGTATATGGTACAACTCAACCTACCGTCAGGACGCAGGATTTACTGCCAATGCATTGTTGCGGATTCCTCGCTCTGTAAATCTGGTATATATAATTTCTTTTAATAGTTTCATCCTCTTTGCAGTTATCCTAACCGTTGATTCAATATAATGAAAAAGAAAGCTCAATCTGAGCTTATAAAATAAAAAAACGTGCTACTTGCTAGCTTGTAATCATCTTAAATTTTTTTTATAATAATAGTTCTTAGCATTCGAACTTAAAATTTAACTCAATGCTGCAAAATCAGTTTAGAAGGTCAAGTTTTCCCATAATACATTATAAAGCATTACTCAGGCCACGTCTCTAGTCAGTGTCGAACCTCTGCTTGCTAGGAGGCAGTTTTACTGTGGCTTCACTCTATGATTCTTCACTCAACAGTTCTCGTCAACTCCTTAGGTAGTCCTTTTCAAGACAGTATCACCTACCGTGACTGCAACTATGTTTGCTTTTTAATAATAGTATTAATTTTAAAATAAAAAACACATTGTTTCATAATTCATTATTGATAGAATACATTTGGAATAAGGAACTACATACTTCCTAAAGAAGAAAAATTTGCTTAACCGTTACAATATTTTTTTTTAAAATGCATGATTTGAATAGAGGAAGGGGAACTATGTTCATGATGCAGTGGCTGTATTTGTATTGAAAATTTCAAAACTAATTTTGTCAGCAAATATTATTGATTTAACATAATGATGGTAATTTCCAGAAATACACATTTTTTCATTTCTTATTTTAGTAGTATTTGGTCTCTGACAGGTTATAATCGGAATCTGACAATATATGCATGCAGATTTCCAATTCCTACCTGCAGTTTCTGCTTGGACCTGGAACCAAAATAATTTTGGAGTTTGTAAAGGAAATGCCAAAACCTGAGACCATTTTTAGGTTTGACATATCTTCTATCGTGGGCGCTCTGTTCTTTACATGGGTCATCTTGCAACTTTTTCCTGTAAGTGAAGATATATCCATACACATGGGCTATGAATTGAGTTGTCTATAACAACTAAGAGAAGTTAACATCAATGTGAGGATGATACCATCATTTATTGCATAAATAGTTGCTATTGGATAACTTTGACTTTTGAAATATGATATAGAATTTAGGTGCGGAAAGAGAACCAAATTGAGGGAGGAAAGATGAGAGGAACAAAGACCAAGAATCGTGCATTACACTTCTGTTATTGTCACCCAATCTCATTTTATATTTAGTCTGTCTAAAATACAACAATACTACCTTATTTGTAGGCTGGTACCCAATATCGTTACAATCCTATCTAACTAGCTGACTAACTAACTAACATCTTATTTATATTTACATATCAATACCTCTCCTGAAAAGAAGACCCTGCCCTCAAGGGTCTTGCATTTCAAACATAGGGGATGACTGTTGAAAATTGAATAGAAGAACCCATGTCTCCTCCTCATTAGGTACACTGTGCCACTGAACCAAAATTATTGTGATATGACCCTTCTTCCTTTGCATGTTTTGTTGAGATCTTTTCTGGAAATATAGTACTATGTGGTTGGCAATCAATGGGAGGATGCTTGTAATATTAAATGTTGAGTGGGTTAGAGACTTTTTAGGATGCTGTAACTAGTAGGCAGTTGTACCTATGTTTTCTGAAATTCTATAGGTACTAGGAGCAAGTTTATGAAAGCTTCTTGCTGGAAGCTTGAAAAACACCCACTCGCCCATATGAAATTCCCTATTGGACCTTGAAAAACATGTTGTAATTGATGTTTATGAACTCTCATCACTGCTTTCCTTGCTACTAATATTATGTAGTGAATCTACCACCAAATTCATTGGGACACTGGGAATATGCGTTGGTGGTTTTTTCCTATACATGAGCTCATGAAGGCTGCTAAGAGGAAGATAATTTCTCCTTTCTCTTTTTTTTGTGCTAGCACCTTAGAGCCTTTTTGCAGTATTTCTCCTAGCAAAGAAAATGAACTTTCTAACTTAGTTTACCTTCTAAGCAAGTTCGAAGTTAATCTTTTTAATTAAAACCGCAATTGAAATTATGTTATCCAGAAATTGCATATAATATAATTACGGATAATCTTATGTATGACCCCAATAATTACGTCCAAAACTAAATTAAACTAGATTCAAGGCTAATGCTTGATGTGAACTTTATCCTTATAGGAAAATCCCTTAGTTTTGCTTACTAGTGTTCTTACAGCAATAGTTACCCCCATTGTATATGTCTTGTATGGTTTGAATATAAGTAATGCAATCACCTTAGAGCCTTTTTGCAGTATTTCTCCTAGTAATTAATCATACGCCTTTCCCACATCAATATAAACCATATGTAATTCCTTTTCTTTGCTTTAATACCTTTACATCAACCCTGGTAAAAGATACATGCTTTATGTTGCAAATTTCTTATCAGTAGTCCTAGATCTTTTCATCTATAATACATTTAAATGTTCAATTTAATAAGCTCTTTATGTTTGTGCAGGTTATTTTGACATCACTAGTATATGAGAAGCAACAAAATTTCTTATCTGTAGTCCTAGATCTATTCATTTATAATACATTTAAATGTTCAATTTAATAAGCTCTTTATGTTTGTGTAGGTTATTTTGACATCACTAGTATATGAGAAGCAACAAAAATTAAGAATCATGATGAAAATGCACGGTCTTGGTGATAGGCCATATTGGATGATTTCATATGGTTATTTTCTTGTCACATCAGTAATTTACATGTTGTGCTTTGTGATATTTGGCTCACTCTTAGGTAAGAATATAACTATTGAATTTATTCATCTTCGGATTTACCCATTTTCTTTGATGCTTTTGACTTTATTCTCAGGATTAAAAATCTTTACAGTCAATGACTACAGCATCCAATTTGTATTTTATTTTATCTATATAAACTTACAAATTGCGCTAGCATTTTTGGTGGCTACCATGTTTTCAAATGTCAAGACTGCAACAGGTTTCATGATAACTACTTTTATCAGTTTATGTCATTCATAAAAATGGGTGTATTACTAATTTCTTTTCCTAGATCTAATTAGTAATGACCAACTTGTGTTCTTGATAATTGCAGTAACTGCATATATAGGTGTCTTTGGAACTGGGTTATTAGGTGGCTTTCTTTTCCGATTCTTGGTTGAAAATACATCATTTCCAAGTAAGTTAATGGTCGGTGATCATATCCATTTTGGGTTGTTCTATTGGTTTTCATACATAATTTTATATGCTTTTTGGCAATTTTTTTTATTAGAAATGAGGATTCTAAGTTATTTGTCATCCGAACTATGTTGGCACCAGAGACAACATCATCCATATGCAACACCCCTAACCCTATAGAAGTGTAAATCAAATCCATCATTGAAAACCTCTAGACAAATAAAGTTGGGGGACACTATCCCACCAATTATAACCTTGAGATCCAGTGTCAAATTTTGCAAGTTTATCAGTACATTGATCACCCTCTCTCTGATAAGCAAAAATTAAATACACATAATATTACTATTTACAAAACAATTCAATCATCCATTACATTTGTTATCAACTAGAGGTTTGGTTAAATAATAGCATAAAAGTGGATGCAAATATAAGCCGATTTTGTAAGGTAGGTATTAGAGTTTATCCTAGTAAGGTTTGTTGGGTCCATTGTGTACTCATTATTGGGTTAGTACTAGACCATCCACAAATGTCTAGTTGCATGCTCAAGATATCCAGTCCTTGGCATGAGATGCTGTGTTGGAGAGTTCACATGGACTAAAATTGTGACCAAATTATAATATATAAGTGAGTGCAAACTTAATCTCCTTAGTCAATTTTGTATGGTTGACTTAAGCTTAAATTATACTTTTTGAAAATAATTATCTTAAAGAATGATAGAAGTATTGGACTTGAGTTTGAATAACAAGTAGAGAGTCACTCTCAATCCAAAGTTTAGTTCATCCTCTGAAAATTTCAATTCCAAAGCCAAAATTATAGCCATTGCCTCTACATATAGAACATTATGAACACCACAATATAAAGAGAAACATTTCACAATGAAAGCATGATGATTTCTAATAGTATCTGCTACCGTAGATACACTAGAAGAACCTTTAGCTGCCCCAGTATTACATTTAGAACATATCTTTTTCCTAGTCATATAACTTTCATAACACCAAATAAAGAAGCCAATATAATGTTAACAAATCACACTTTTTGTGTATAAAACTGATTTACTTCAAGTGTATCATCTCATGTCAACTGAACATTACAATTTATAGGACAAACATTTGGTTTTTCATCTCCAGGGCATAATGTCTCCGATCATTACAAAACACATCACTATTAATGACCATTAATACCAAAACATAACACACTAACCTCCTGGCTTTTGTTCTCCTATAACATTAAAACATTACTGTTCATAATAACTGTCAAATAATTCCTAATTTTAAGTTTATCCTTACAAAACTAACTCATAATTTTGTACCAAGCTCCGTTGGGGGTGGAAACTAAGTTACATTTTGTCATTTTGAACTTCTTTAAAATCTCCTCGACATATCTTTCCTAGGATATGAAATTACCTTCCTTCCCTTAAACGACCTCCAAACTGAGAAAATACTTCACGAGATCCAGATCGATCATCTCAAATTCCTTTTTTATCACTTCTTTGAATTCTTCAACTAGCTTGGCTTTGCATCCCATAAAGATTTGATCATCAATATACAAGACAACAATCACCATATCTCTTCTATTCTTTTTTAAGTATTGTTCATACCCACTCTTCTTAAAATAATTGTCAGTCCTGTCATTCCATGCTCAGGGGCCTGCTTTAAGTCGTAAAGCGCCTTCTTCAATCTCAACACTTTCTTATCTTCTCTTCTTCACATATAGTTGAGTGGTTGTTCAATATATACCTCCTCTTCCAAAAATCTTTTACGAAATGCCAACCTCACATCCATCTACAAAATCGTTCATTTGTGTTGGACTGTTAAGGAGATCAATAGCCGAATTGTTTCCATCCTTGTTACTGGGGTGAATACCTCATCATAGTCAATTCCCTTCTTCTGCATGTAATCCTTCACTGCGAGTCGACCTTTATATCACTCAACTTCAGCATCGATATTTCTTTTATACCCCCATTTTATGCCAATGGGATGACCTCCTTTTGGCAAACTGGTCAGCTCCCATGTATTGTTGTGTTCAATTGCCTTGATCTCTTCATCCATTGCCTTTTGCTATTTCTCGTTTTGCACAACTTCTTCAAAACTCAGGTCTTCAGCACCTGCCAAGAGACACTTGTAGGGCCTTAAGGGTCTATGAAAGGGGGAAGGAAATTGAAAACAAGACATGAAGATTAGGATGAGGGAAAGTTAGTTAGGTAGTTGGGGCATGTGTGTTTCGGTTTAGATGTTAGCTATATAAGGTGGGAGAGTGTCTCGAGGAAGACACATTTTGTTGTTAATTGTTAGACAGGAATATTACATCCTGTGTGAAGAAAGAATTTCTCCCTTGGATGCTATTGAACAATACCTTTGTACCTCAAATTTCAATACAATTTACTTTTGTGAGTTGTGTGCTTATCCAAGGGTATATGGGTTTCTTGCGGCCGAGAAACCTATCAGACATGCAACATGCTCTTCGTTGGAGAAGTTGTATATGTCTTGTAAACTTCGTGTTCTATCATCTTCTTCCTCAAAAGTCTCATGATTTCTCCCAACAATGGATTTTAGGCTTCTACCACCAATTTCTAAGCTCCTTCTTTCAGTTTCCGAGCTCCATCTTCTAGTTTCCAAGCTTCTAATAGACATCTCCTTCGAGCTGTTCCACTTCTATTTGTTCTCCTCATCAATTTGAATATCTCGACTTACAAGGACCTTTGTTATTATTGGGTTAAACAGCTTGTAAGCTTTTGCTTTTTCATTATACCAAATAAAAACATACTTCTTACTCCTATCTTCAAGTTTGGTCCTATGTTAAGCTGGAACGTGATCATAAGCCATGCTGTCGAACACTTTAAGGCGAATCACACTTGGTGTCTTTCTACTCCAAACTTGGTGTCTTCTCGCCTAACTTAGCATGTGGGCACATATTTTATACATAGACAGAACAGTATATTGCTTTTGCCCAAAACTCAAATCTACTCAAAACGAAGGCAAATAGGTAGTCACGGTCCCTCGGAAACAGACTCATGGATTCATAACAACTCTATTAATGGTGAAGTTGGTAAGTGGGTGTTGTCAAAATTAGGTGTGTGGGTTACATGTGCCAAAGCAATGACGATGCATGGCGATTCCTTTATCAAGATTATTGCCAGTGTTATGATCATCTTTATGTGACTACAATGGCATATGGTTGTTTCTTTGTTTGCAAGCAGAAGCTCTACTACTAACTCAAACTACATAGGAAAACTACAAAATTATTTTACTAATAACGATCATACAATTTATATTTTTAGCTTCTCCATTGTAACAATCAATCTTTCTAAAATTAAGAAACAAAATATGGTAAAATAAATAGGTAGATGCTAAAATATTTTATGTTAAAACGAAGATCTTGAAGATGCTTTTATCCTAATAAAATGTTATTTACAACATTTCCTTAGAGTTTGGGTTTTAATCTAACTCAATCCTCAAGCAGGCTATTGAAACATGGGCTGTCCCTTAATGTTTTTACTATATCACTAGTAAATTTTGGATCTCCGACACACTCAACAACTAGACATATAAACTACCAAGTTTAGAAGACTCGGCTTTTCGGGGTGGTTTGGTGATAGATTGATAACAATTGGTTCGATAGACTCAACTGAACAACAATTATATGAATATCCTTTGATATCATTTTAGAATTTGGATTTGAGGCCAATTTCTCAAAATTTATCTATGAAATGAGGGATGACCTCCACTTATGTACATGTTTTGGTCATATTTCTAGTCAATATGAAATCTTCAATATTTCTTAACAGAATAATGATCTAACATTTAAAGGTGCATAGATGAATTGGGGGAGAAATCTTTGGTTTCAATACCAAATTCAAACAATGTTTTGGTTATCTAGGAATGGTAAATAATGAATTGAATGGCCACTTTTTATTATAACTTTTAACTTAGTCATGTTTATGAATTGAATATCTACTTGTTATAAGTTTCTAATATTCTAGCCTAACAATTTTCTATGCTGTTTCTTCAGGAGGGTGGATAATTCTTATGGAGTTGTATCCTGGGTTTGCTTTATACCGTGGGTTATATGAGTTAGCACAATTTTCCATTCCAGGGAATAGAAGGGGGACTGATGGTATGAAGTGGCATAATCTGAGTGAAAGCACTAATGGCATGAAAGAGGTCTTAATTATCATGTTTGCTGAGTGGATTGTGATGTTTTTTGCTGCCTTCTACATTGATCAAGTTTTGTCGTCAGGAAGTAGAAAAGGTCCTCTTTTCTTATTGAAAGGATTTCAGAAAAAGTCTCCTTTCCAAAAGCTTGATACCCAAATGCAGGTGTCAAAAGAATTATCTCAAATGGAGAAACCTGATGTAATCCAAGAGGTGAATATTATTTCTTATTAAACAAATTTATAATGTACTTATATTATGAGTTCATCTGGATTATTAAAATGAGTAAACTAAGGTCTATCAAGAGCTGTCTTTCATATATAAGTATTTTAGAAATTGATGTCATTGTGCCACCTCAGCAACAAGAAGTATCATGTTCCACAAACTTGAAAATACTTGAACACTTAAGAGAAGAAAATTGATTCAATTCAATTGATAGTAAACCATTACAAGTGAGTATATATAGGGCTCTATTTCCCTAGAATAACGATTCAATATCTCCAATATCTTAATTGCCATAATTAGAACTACAATGTTGATAACATCTCATCCCTCAATAATATCTTTTCATAACTCCAGAAAATATTTCAAAAACTTGTTAACGTTGGTAGAACGTTAATTAGTTGCAGATTCCATAGAGAACCTAACTTTTGTCTCAATTGCAAAGCTTTTCTTTTTCAAAAATAAATTACTGGTGTTGAATTAGAGGATTAGGATGTTGAGGCAGAAAAAGGAGAGAATAGAGACTGAATATGGTAAAATTAATCATAACTTCATATGATATGACCCACCATGCTTGTTTCAATGTGATTGATGTTATATAAAAGGAAAGTATCTAGTTCTATTTACTCTAATGGAAGACTTGTAATCGAAATTAAATTAAATATGGAAACAAATGTTGAGACTAATAACAAGGCATGTGAGTTTGCCTTCATTAGCTTTTATTTGTCTAACCCACATAGTTCTGTTAGTTTTTTTTTTTTTTTTTTTTTTTTTTGGGGGGGGGGGGGGGGTGTTGGTGAATAGATTGCACAAGGTCCTATGTTTAGACCATGATAATACTATTATGCACACAAAATAAAGATTGTATTTTCACTTAAAGAACTCATGTATCATGTATGTGTTACAAGTTTGGTTGAACTGATGTACTCAATATGTTGAGAGACTGAGTTGCATGCATAAGGTGTTAATTGCTTTCTTCTTTTTCAGAAGGAGAAAGTGGAGGAGCTTCTACTTGAACCAACTATTAATCATGCAATTCTATGTGACGATCTAAGAAAAGTCTATCCAGGGAGGGATGGAAATCCAGATAAATTTGCAGTAAGAGGGTTGTTCCTTTCTGTGCCTCCTGGGGAATGCTTTGGTATGCTTGGTCCCAATGGAGCTGGGAAGACCTCTTTTATTAATATGGTCAGTTGTAATTGTCCAACCGATATGTACATAAGAATTTTCTTGCATCCTCAAAACTTCCTTACGAATAGAAAAGTTTAAAACTACCTTAGGATATGTACAAAAGAAAACAAAACAAGTCATAAATGTAATGAGCTTTTCTGTGTTTATAGATGATTGGTCTCACAAAACCAACCTCTGGTACTGCATTTGTTCAAGGCTTGGACATAAGAACTCAAATGGATGGAATATATACTACCATGGGTGTATGCCCACAACATGAGTAAGTTGGAAATTCCTCTATTTTTTTCCCTCTAAAATCAAATTTCTAACAAGTAAAAAAGGTTTTTTAACTTATTTTTTTCTCTATACTGTAGCTTGCTGTGGGACAGCTTGACAGGTAGAGAGCACCTACTTTTTTATGGCAGACTTAAAAATCTTAGAGGCTCAGTCCTAACACAAGTAAGTTAATTTGAGAGAAATCATGTTGTTATCAGTAAGATTATTATTATTATCATTATTATCATTATTATTATTATTTACGACATGTCAATTATTAGAGAGCACCAACCTTTTATGGCAGACTTAAAAGTCTTAGTTGCTCAGTTTTAACGCGAGTAAGTTAATTTCAGAGAAACTATGCTGTTATAAGAATAAGATTATTATTATTATTATTATTATTATTATTATTATTATTTAGGAATTAAAGGGTATTTAGTTGCACTACACTTATTTATAATTCTCAAAATGTCAATTATAAGGAGCGAGCTCCTTTAAAGTGCAGCATGTAATTTAGGAGGTAAAGTGCACAGATATTAACCGTATATATCAATGAATGATTCAGATCATGACACCTCATTTAAATTTACACGTCAGATAGCAGCTCCTCTAAACTGCAGCTTGCACTTTAGGTCCTAAAATGCACAAACCTTAACTATATATACTAATGAGTGGTTCATATCATGACATCTAAGTTAGCCACATTCCATATATTTAAATTTTCAAGCCTCTACATGAAAATGAGTTTCTTTACTTGTTTTTTTTTTTATTAAATATGTTTTTGATTTCTTAATTTTTAATGAAAATTTGAATTAGTTCCTTTTCGAAAATTTGGACCAATTTAGTTCTTTATCTTTAGGAATTCGTAAATTTAGTTTTTTTAATCAAATTTTGTTATAGCTAACTTTGAAGTAAAAATATATCGAAAGATGTAAACAACTCAAATACTATCATGAAACACATATAAAACATCAAATAAATTTAACAAAATTTAATTAAAATAACATATTTCTAAAGTTTGAAAACTAAATTGGACCAAAGTTTTGAAAAGAGACTAATTCCAATTTTTACTAAGTTAAGAGACAAAAAAAGTATTTAACTTTTTTATATATGACAGTGACAATTTAAATGGGGTGTTATGATTTAAATCATTCATTGATATATTAAGTGCGGCGTTAAGATTTATACACTTTACCTCCTGAAGTGCAGGGCGTACTTTAGAGGAGTCCACTTCTACTTAGTTTTATAAATGGACTGTTTTAGCATAGTCAGAGGCCAGTCCTTGTGCCTATTTGCTTTTAAAAAATTTAAATGTAGTAGTTTATCTTTTGCAGTATAAAAGATAAATTTTTTCATATAACTAAACTTTGTAATAAACAGATGTTTTTAATACGAGGTATATAATAATTAAAATTTATAAGAGCATTTTTAATTGCACAAAGTTTATGGTCAAACGACACTTTATAACTTTGCTCTAACAATGAGGCCAAACTTAAATTTTGATTAATAGCTTGAACATATAAGACAATAGAAATTAAATCAAGACCTGGATGACTTTTAATTTATTTCTCCACCTTTTATAGCAATATCTACTCCATTCCCAGTTCTTTAGAAATTATAGATTCATTGAACACTTTCAAGAACTTTCAATTTTTGTGGTTTGTACAATCATTATTTATAAGCCAACCTTTTGTGGATTTATTGGTTGTAAAGCATGCGGTTGCAAAGAGCTTTTCCTCTTCTAATGTGTCCTTTACAACCTTAACAAACTTCTTGTTGATGTTGACTTTGATATCTTTTCTTTGTGTTCCAATTGACCACACTTGTGGTATTTCATGTTTGGCCTATGATGGAATGTAACCATCAATTACATATTTGTAGAAAATTAACCATTACATAATCTAAGAAATTAGGATGATTGATTCCTAATTATTAAGTTTTTTTATTATAATTGATTCTATATTATGGTATAAATACATACTGTGTGATCTACATTAGACACACAACACATTCAAAACATATACAATTCTATGTGATATTAGTAGTTTAGGGTTTCGATCTTGGTTTATTTTTTACTCTTTTTTTTTTGGGTGAACAATACTCGTGGCCATTGTGTATCCCTTTTCTCTATCACAAAGCTCCTTTTCCTTTGGTGACCACTGCGATCAGGATTGTCTTCCTTTGGCAACCACTGTGCTTCATTCACGTGCCCATACAACCCATCTCTTCCCGGCATGTACGTCTCACTCGGCTAACCAAGCTTCTCCTGCACTAGCTGCGTTTCTCCTCGACTAACCGATCTTCTCCTCTACTGGCCGAGCTTTTCACTGACAGACAGAGCTTCTCCCTAGTTGATCGAGCTTCTCCTCTGCTAGTCGAGCTTTTGACCAAGTTTCTCCTCTTCTGGCCAAGCTTCTCCCCTGTTGACTGAGCTTCTCCTCTACTAGCCATGCAACGTACACACCTTGTCATCACTGTTGCTCAGTTTAATAATCCTATAGCCTATATTTCTCAATCCTCCTCCCTTGGACCTTTGATTCTTGGCTCTAGTACCTCTGACCATATGTCTGGTAGCGAGTCCCTTTCTTCTCAACTGACTTATTTGGATTCTTTACCCTCTGTTACTAAGACAAATGACTCTCAAATAAAAGTTCATCGCATTGGTCAAAAATAACATTCTTCTAATTTTACCCTAGATTCTATGCTTTATATTCCTGGGTGTCCTTTTAATTTAATCTCCATAAGCAAGCTCACTTGCACCAAAAATTACTCTGTCCATTTTACTAATAATTTTGTTCTTGTTCAAGATCGATGTACTGGATAGACAATTAGATCAGGACATAAGTCTGAAGGATTATACTATTTGTCATAATTGATTGCTTGTATCTCCACTACGTCAAGCTCTTGAGCATGAACACTTAGGTCATCCTAGTCCTACCAAAATGCATCTCATGCTTTCCAATATGTCTCACAATTCGTCTTTTCAATGTGAGTTTTGTCAGTTAGGAAAACACACTCGTCATACATATGATACTTGAGTTAATACAAGTGTTTCGTTACCTTTTACCTTAGTTCACTCTGATATTTGGGCTCTTAGTCGTGTCTTTTCTACTTTGGGTTTTCATTAGTTTGTTACTTTCATTAACGATTTCTCCCAATGTACTTAGTTATTCTTAATGAAAAATCATTCTATGTTTTTTCTATATTCCAAGGTTTCTCAACTGAAATTCAAAATCAATTTGGCACCTCTATTGAAGTTTTACGCACTGACAATGCTCGTGAATACATGTCTTCCTGCTGCAATTATAAGGGTTCCATCTGCTGTGGAAATTTTCTTGTTGCTAGAACATGGGGAATATGTGGAGAAGTATTTGGGTAGAGGGGTCATATGGTCAGTGGCTCCAGAGTCTAATATCCAGTAATGTGTAAATGGTGTATTTGAAACATTAAACCCAAAAGAAAGTGCAAACATACTAGAATATGTTAAGGAGCATGTACCTGTGGGCTTCTCCAATTTACTAAGGATGGATCTTACCCGTTTTATCTCTTCATGATTCAGCTTGACAAATTCTTCACTTTGTCCATTAGCAATGTTTGCTTGCCCTTGCCTTTCTTTTTTTGGAGGACCTCTTTTCGGCCCCTATTCTCGGCTTGGGGTTTTTCCATCTTCTCCTTTCAGCCCCCATTCTCGGCTTGAGGTATTTCCATCTTTCAGCCCCCATTCTCGGCCGGGGGCTTTCCATGTAATTTCCAGCACTTTTCCCTTGTATGGCGCGACTTGTTACAATCGGTACACCAAACCTCCTTGTGTTTTTTCTCCATACTGGGAACCTCGTTTTTCCTCTGGTTACCATGATTTTTCCTCCTTCAGCTATCATTGCAGAGCTTTCGGTGGTCTGAACAAGAGAGCTACTTTAAACAGCCTCATCTTCAGGGGGAGAGTGTAAGAGAGGAAGATGAGACTCTCATGTTTCCAAATATGACATTTGGACCTGAAATTGGGACAAAACCTGCACCTGAACCAACAAGACCTGCACTTGCACCTGAACCAACAAGACCTGCACTTGCACCTGAACCAACAAGACCTACACTTGCACCTGAACCAACGCCTCCAGCACCTGAACCAACGCCTCTAGCACCTAATGGCCGTGGAAAATTTGGGAAAAATCTGGTATATTCAAGGAGAGAAACGACCATTCTAGAATCTGGCAATGTCCAAGAATCCAACCCACCATCATTGCATGAGGTAACACCTCTGAATCTTATAAACTCCAATGATTCTAATGAGTTTGTTTATGAAAATCTAGAAGCACAGGTGGACCAAACTCTTGATCTACCCATTGCCCTTAGAAAGGGAACTAGAAGCATGCACCCAACAACCACTTTACCCACTATCAAATTTCTTATCCTTTGAAAAATTCTCACCTACGCATAAAACTTTTCTCACTAACCTCAACTCCACACACATACACTTTCCTTTGTATCTGAAGCATTATCTAATAGGAAATGTAAACATGCCATGGAAGTGGAAATGGAGGCATTAAACAAAAATAGGACCTGGGAACTTGTCACCCTACCTCCTGGAAGAAAACCAGTAGGATGTAAGTGGGTATATGCAGTAAAGTACAGGGCTGATGGGACCATCGAACATTACAAGGCAAGGTTAGTGGCCAAAGGCTTCACTCAAACCTATGGAGTTGATTACTTGGAGACATTTGCCCCGGTTGCTAAGATGAACACAGTCAGAGTAATATTGTCATTAGTAGCAAATTATGATTGGGATCTGCAGTAGTTTGATGTGAAGAATGCATTTTTACATGGAGACCTTGAAGAAGAAATATACATGGAGTTGCCCCCTGGTTACAATGGACAGGTTGTTGCTGGAACTGTTTGCAAATTAAGAAAGGCTCTATATGGGCTGAAACAATCCTCAAGAGCATGGTTTGAAGACTCACCAAAGTTATGACAAGTCTGGGCTACAAATAGAGCCAAGGGGATCACACATTATTTATCAAACATTCAGTTTTGGGGGTTGTAACAATTCTATTAGTGTATGTAGATGATATTATAGTAAGTGGGGACGACAAAAAAGAACAAGTGTTAAGTGAATGCCCTGCCACGAAATTCGAGATCAAGACACTAGGGAGGCTTAAATATTTTTTGGGAATTGAAGTGGCTCATTCCAAGAAAGGAATCTTCATATCTCAACAAAAGTATATTACTGACTTGCTTAAAGAAATAGGGAAGACAGGCTGCAGACCCGCAAGTACTCCAGTTGACCCAAATATAAAGTTGGGAAGTATGGAGGAGGATATTGCCGTGGACAAGGAAATGTATCAAAGACTTGTGGGTAGACTTATTTACTTCTCTCACACTAGACCAGACATTACTTTTGTTGTGAGTCTAGTCAGCCAGTTTATGCACCAACCAAAGGAAGTACATTTACTAGCTGCTCTTAGAATTGTCCAATACTTGAAAGGGACCTCCGGAAGAGGGATTTTGTCCAAACGAAACAAGAGTGTAAGTCTTGAAGCATATACGGATGCGGACTATGCGGGGTTAGTGGTAGATAGGAGATCAACCACTGGATACTGCACCTTCCTTGGTGGAAACTTAGTAACTTGGAAGAGTAAAAAACAAAGTGTATTGGCTAAATCAAGTGCTGAAGCAGAATTTTGAGCAATGGCCCACGGAATATGTGAACTTCTATGGCTGAAGATTATATTGGAAGACTTGAAGATAAAGTGGGATGAACCTATGAGGTTATATTATGACAATAAATCTGCAATTAGCATAGCCCACAACCCGGTGTCACATGATAGAACTAAACATATCGAGGTTGACAGATACTTTATCAAGGAAAAACTAGACAGTGGCATGATTTGCACACCATATGTATCCACTCAGAATCAACTTGCAGACATACTCACCAAGGAACTAAACTGCATTAACTTTGGGAATGGAAAACACCTATTCACCAGCTTGAGGGGGAGTGTCAAAACCGTGATTGGTGTTGTGTATTTTAGGAAGTTTTATATTTGCTGCTGTATTTCTGTAACAGTCATATGTTGCCATTATTAGGTTTATTTATGTAGGATTAATCCCGTAATCACAGGGATCTGTCTCCTTAGAATTAGCTGTCCAATATTTCCTAAAATAGGCTGCAGACTCATGTATATATATAGAGGTTTAGTAACCTCATAAATAATAAGACAGAATATTATTTCTTCTAAATTTGAGAGTTATGTGGGTGAATTTTTCTCTTGCTATAGGTACAAGGCAAAAAGACACATGGATAGTTATTTTGGTTGTATATGCTACCTTTTTAGTTCTTGACTTGGAAAGCTTTCTCTACATCTCATAAGCCTTCTTTGTTCTTGTGCATGTGGTGCATTCAATAACTATTCTAGAGTAATGCTTGATAAATCCCCTGCTGAATTTTTCCAACATTTCTATTGTTGGAGTATTTCTTATTTGTTTATGATTCCTTCATTATTTGAATCTCAAATTCTTGGATCTAGTTCCACACTTGTAATCCTTTCATCTTTTCATTTCTATGGTACTCTTGCTTCAAAAACTCTCAATTCTAACTGGATATTTTGAGCGATATTTTTCTGATCAACATAGTGGATGATACCGCAGCAAACAAGGTTGATGAACTCTTGCTTCCTCTCTTTCTGAATTTTGATTTGAGCAATCGTAGGTGATAATACTTAGCGTCAAATAATGAAAGTGCAATTGGAATTGATGAACCTTTAGGATTTCTTTTAGAATATTAGGTTTGTGCTTAGATTTAGGAATTATGGATAGACTCATTCAATCGTGCAAATCCCTCGCAGGATAGCTCTTGATACCAATTTGTTTTGTTTTATTGGTTAGAAAATATATTTATATGGGTAAAAGATGTATTATGTAGAGGAGCTTAAACCGTCTTTTATTCCTAGACTCTAGGAATATAGAACAAAAATATGACAAAAAATCAAATACTGACAATATCTCAATCTTAATTTTCTAAATTTAAACAATAACCTAATATCTGTCTCTTTGTCTAAACAAAAGACTTGAGTAAATTTAGCTAAAAATCTATTTCTGCAGGCAGTAGAGGACTCTTTGAAGGGTTTAAACCTTTTTCACGGAGGAGTTGCCGATAAACAAGTTGGAAAGTACAGTGGAGGGATGAAGAGGAGGCTTAGTGTTGCAATTTCATTGATTGGGGATCCCAAAGTATGTTTTAGATTTCAATTCATTCTGATCATTTTTCTTTGAAGAAGATTCAAGTCATTTCCTTAATTCTGTATGTGCAAAATTTGTTAAGATTGTTTACATGGATGAACCAAGTTCCGGATTAGACCCTGCCTCAAGAAAAATGTTATGGAGTGTTGTCAAGCATGCAAAACAGAACCGTGCAATCATTCTCACCAGTACTCTCTCACTCTTATGGATTTTGATTTTATATTACATTACTCTGCTTGGTGTATACATGATATAGAATGCTCAACTTGTTTTTGTCTCACAATAATATGATATCTCTTCATATATATTTTGATGTTCTCAGCACATTCCATGGAAGAGGCAGAGGCCTTATGTGATCGATTGGGCATTTTTGTAAATGGCAGCTTGCAGTGTGTAGGAAATGCAAAAGAGGTAACATTGTTGCTCAAATGATTAGCTGTGTCAGTTTTTTTTTTTTTTTTCAAATAAATCTGTTAAATCCATGCAAAAGGAAACCCATAGACTGCACAAGGCATTTTACTATTTGTAGTAGCATAGTAGAAAAGGCAGATTTATGTAGACTTTGATTTTTTATTTTTTTTTAACACGTTCTGTTGGTTTGTGATAGCTTAAAGCAAGATATGGAGGAACTTACGTGTTGACAGTGACGACATCTTCAGAGCATGAAAAAGATGTGGAGAACATGGTGCAGAAACTCACCCCAAATGGCAATAAGATATACCATCTGTCAGGTACTCAGAAGTTTGAGCTGCCAAAAGAGGATGTTAGAATATCAGATGTGTTCCAAGCTGTTGATGTTGCAAAGAGAAAGTTCACTGTTTCTGCATGGGGTTTAGTTGACACCACATTGGAAGATGTATTCATTAAGGTAGCAAATCAGGCTCAGGCATTTGATACCTTCTCATAATTATCATACAAAATTAACTGCTCAGAACCAAATAAATCAACAAATCGCTACTCTATATTAGTTAAGTTTTATAGCATCAAGCCTCCAAATTCTATAGTTGCCGATGAACAATATTTTCTTTCTTTCTTTCTTTCTAAATTGTTCAATAAAATGAAAAATTGCTTATAGGATCAGGCTTAGAAAAAAAAAATTAACCAACAAATTTTAATTTCAATGAATCATTTGAAAAAAAAAAAACTTAATTTTAATTATTTAATCTTTTAATTTCAAATAGTTACGCCGTAAAAAGTTTTAATTTAGCTTAACATATATATTATTGTTTTGATTAGTAAATATGTTATGAAATGAATTGAAATGTAATGAATCCGTAGTTATTAGGTGATATATATTAGGGAAGTAATACATTATTGTATATGTATAGTATATTTATTTAATGAAGCTAATATGATTATTTTCTTATAAATTTTAACTAGTCTAATATTTTCAGAACAAGATTTATTCAATTAAAAAATGTAATAAACTATTTTATTAAATTTTAATATTAAAAATATAATTCTAAAACCCGAACATGAAATATAATCATATTATAATCACATTTACCGAAGTTGGTAAGATGATAGTTTCTTTTTAATGCGAAGTAAATTCGAAGTTCACTTAATAATTTATATAAAAATTAATTTAAATGTTTTGTCTTATTTATTATGAAATGCTTTTTGACTTTAACTAATAGTTAATAGTTACTGTCATATTAATGTTCTGTTTGTAATCATAATATGAAATTGATGAAACATGAAAAAACTGGAACAGATTTGACTTTAAAAAATACAAAAAATATTTATTATTTAAGAAGTTTCTTTGCAAAAATATGAAGCAAACACAATTTCTGAAAAACGAAAAAAAAGAAAAAATATAAATTAGAAGAAATATTTAATTATTATAACTTATAACAATATTTTTCATAATAAAATAATTTAATAATAAAGAAATTTATCTTCCTTTGTATTCATTTGAATTTTGATATTGTTCTAATATAATCAACTTGAAGTTTCATTGTAATCTGCTAGGATCCTATTTTTCTAATATAACGAACCCACTCAATCATTTATTTGCAATTTAAGCCAACAGCAAAAGGGGCTGAAAGTGAGCATTGCATAGCAAGAATAAGAAAAGAAAGGTGCAGGAATGGAAAAGCAAAACTAGAACAACGACAAAGAAAAGAACAAAGAAAAATAAAAGAACATTAAATATAAATTTTAAAAATTTTGAAGACAAGTTGTTCCAATTTCAGCGCCTATCGGTCATTTAAATATATTTTTTTTAAGCGTAAAAACTAACAAATTTATAGTAATATTAAAAAATTGGTTTGAGTTATGTATTTTTTTTTACTAAAAACAGTATTGCCTCTACACTATTTTTAAGTTTATTAAAATGTTTTTATTTGTAGATGTATAATAAAAGGAAAAGTCATTAAATAATAAAAAAACTTGTAAAAGTTATTACTTTCAATGATTTTTTACTAATAAAAATATTAAAATGAATGTATAGAAAACTATTTTATTCTCACATTTCTTATCTGGAATATCTTTAATATATACTTATTAGTTTTTTCAATGATTTTTATTTTCAAAGATAATCATATTTTCTTAAGCGATTCTACTTCAAAGTATTTCAAGTTTGTCACCTTAATTTTAGACAATAATATAAAATAAATATTATACCATAAGTATCTTACAGTTTTTAATTATTTTGTTTACTAATTGTTACTTCTTATTAAAGTGAAAATACTTTCCTGAAACTCAGGAAATTATAAGGAAAACAAGAAAAGAAGAACATTCGTGTAAATAATCACATATTTTTATCCATTTGTGATTTTTGTTGACATTAGATACAACAGAATAGAATATAAAAATTTAAACAAAACATCAAATATATTTCAAACCTACTTAATGAATATAAAGATATTATAATTTCTTAATTCTTCCTTGTATTGAATAGACTTTTTTCTTTTCAGTACGTATTATCAAAATGCATTTAATTTAATTCTAATTTTGTTTGATTAATAACTTAATATACTAATTTTTGTCAATTTAACGATAACGAATTTATAATAATGGTGTTTAATATAAACATGATTAATTAAAATTAATTTTTTCTTTAAAAGATAATATATATATATATATATATATATATATATATATATATATATATATAAATCGAGTGGCATTACATATGCACATTTAATAAAAAGAAATTATTTTAACTCATCTTTCAAAGTATAGAAAAAAAATTAAAAAAATTAAAATAGTAAAATCAAATTAAAAATATTTTATACAAAATTTGTTTATCCTAAATTTTAGTGATGTGGATAATTAAAAAAAAAATCCTCAAACATTTTTTATGACTTATCCTAATATAAACACCATACCTCAATCATACTAATTGCTACATATATATATATATATATATATATATATATATATATATATATATATATATATATATATATAT
>NC_028357.1:35760666-35772808 GCF_000741045.1 Vigna radiata var. radiata
TAACATCATGAAACTTATACTTTAGATCAAATATAGAAGTTTAAAACTCAATAAAGTCTTACATTGCTATTATTTTTATATGTAAATTAATAAATTACGAGCTTAATTAAATTTTAAAATTGAATATTTTCAATTGAATCCTTTTTACCTTTTATTTATTTATTAATTACTCAAAATTTATTTATTTTTCAACGAAGTCTATGTCATTTAGTTTGCTCGTTATCTAAATAATGTGGTAGTTATATTTCTAATCTTTCTTACTTATCTTCGTATGTTAAGAAATATTAGATTTTGTGAGACTAATATAAAAAGAATATTACAATTAATGTAAAAGAATACGTCATTTTTATTGTTTTCATTAAAAATATATTGAATAATGAAATTATCACATTTTTTAATAATTTCCACTAATAATCTAAAACAATCAAGAATTTTTTTCACCACCATTGCTTCTCATTTTCTAATAATTGAAGACAAATAAACAAATGACAATATAAAATAACAACCACATTTGTTAATGGAAAACATTAGTCGATAAAAATTTTTGAAAAAAATATACCATTTGAAACCAACAACATTTAATAAATCTCAATTTGAAACTTAATTAATTTAAATTGTAATAATCAATTAATAACATATTCATTTATATATATTTTTTTTTCTTTTTCCTTACACTTTTTATTTTGTAACTATTTTATTTCTTATCTTCTGTCTTATCATTGTTTAAATAACCATAAAACGAATGTTCTTTTCCATCTTTCTTAACATTTTTTTAGTTTCTAAGACACCTTTTAATACTGTACAACGTGTTTAAAATATATTAATGTTTCTAACTCTTTCAAATTTTAACCTTATAAAGATTAAAGAAAACATCTTAAATATTTTTTCATTACCATTAATGAATATGCATGTTACTAAATAAACAGATTAAAAGTATTAATATTTAGAGAAAAAAACCAACATCTCATCTATTTATATTAAAATCGTTTTAAAAATATAAAATTATAATAATTTAAAATTATTAATTAAATTAATTTAATCCTATCAATTTAATAACTAGTTATTTTAATCATTATGAGTTGGATGACTTTTTCTAAAATCAAGTGATCGGAAATTCCGTGAAAAATAAGACAATATTTTTGAGAAACTGAAAAACTCATTATTACTATTTAATATGTATCATAATGTAAATTTAAAATTATTTAATTAATACCTTAAATGAAAATTATACTTATCTTTTCTTTTAATAGAAAAGTTTCACTTCCTCCATATAAATCTTAAGTTAGGGATCATAATTTACAGAATAATACTAGATCCATTGAACCATGACTAAGGTGTTTTTGTTGTTATCTTTTCTGTTTGAGATTTTGTTCCTTGTTCAGGCTCTGGACAATCATAGGAAAATTGGGTTTTATGAACTGGAGAGAGCAAATTTCAAACTCAATCTGACAAATTATGGTGCTACAATCGTGTCTGTGGTAACCCCTGATAAACACGGTTTGTATTGTCTTCTCCCAACATTCTTAATTATTGATTTCTTTTTATGTTACATGTAACATGTTTTATCACTTTCTTCGCAGGAAAACTAGCTGATATTGTTCTTGGTTATGATTCTATTGATTCTTATAAGGTAGGATTAATTCTGGTTCAACTAGCTAATTGAAAAAGAAAACAAGAGATCTCTGATTTTCAGAGATACCTCAACTTAAGAAATTAATGATTTTTGTCTCTTTCTTTTGATTGTTCTATATAGTGTCTGATTAATTCAATAGTTTTTCCGATAAAAAAAAGGTTGAACAGTATCTACATTTCGTGTTATTGTATTGTATTTTGGAGAAGTTTATCTCCTAATGAAACATTGAAATAACTCTTTATAAAGTACACTCAATGTTGTTGTTTGTTTACTGAACTATCATTAGAAAATATTATATATTGGAGATTTGTGAAACTTATGATGTTGAAATTTGTTGTAGAATGACACAACTTATTTCGGGGCAGTGATTGGACGGGTGGCCAATAGGATTGGAGGTGCTAAATTCACTTTGTATGACAAAACCTACCACTTACCCGCAAATGATCACGGAAACACACTTCACGGTCTATATCAATACTAATACTTTCGATTTCAACTTATATTTGCTATTATCTATTAAACCATTTATTGCTACGAGTCAGGTGGCACAAGAGGTTTGAGTGACGTTATATGGACAGTGGAATCTCACAAAAAACACAGTCATGTAACATTTACCTACGACAGTCCTGAAAACGAACAAGGTAATGGTTTTTGAAACTTAATATATTCTTAAGAAAATTAGAGGCAATTAACATATTTAGGCTTAAATTTGTTAGGCTTTCCTGGAAAACTCAAAGTCAAAGTGACTTACAAGCTCGTTGGAGCACACAAACTGATTGTGAAAATGATTGCCAAGTCGGTGGACAAAGCCACACCAGTGAATCTTGCCCAGCATACTTACTGGAACCTTGGGGGACATAACAGTGGTAACATTCTTTCTCACAATGTTCAGATCTTTGGTTCACACATCACACCCGTGGACAAGCTTCTTATTCCCACTGGCGAAATCAGATCTGTAAAGGGTACCCCGTATGATTTTCTTGAACCAAAAAAAGTTGTAACCCACATTCGTAAGCTTCCGGATCTATATGATATGAACTATGTGCTGGACAAAAGTTTCCAAAATCAGTTAACCAAGGCTGCGGTAGTGAGAGACCCTGTCTCTGGGAGGAAAATGGAGTTGTGGTCAAACCAACTTGGTGTGCAGTTTTATACTAGTGGTCAGTTAAATGGTACCAAAGGCAAGGATGGGGCCATATACCGCAAGTTTGCTGGCATTGCCTTGGAGACACAGGGTTTCCCAGATTCTGTGAATCACCCTTACTTTCCAACACAGATTGTGAAGCCTGGGGAGACTTACAAGCACATCATGCTTTACAGATTCACAGCTAGCTAAATGAATGAATATATATTAGTTATTCTCTTGAATATATTTCTAATAAGGTTCAAGTTTCATTTGCTTCCCTTTATTTTTATGGAATGTGATATACCACGAATTTTTTTCCTATGTCATTTTATGCGGAAATACGAGAAATATATTTTAGAAAAGAACTAAACTCATCAAATTCTTGTTGCAAGAATGCTGTCATATATGATGGAACGAGTCACTCACCTAATTAACAGTAACCATGAAAGCAGAAGAAGAGACAATTCTCTTCACAACTCTCTATTTTTACTGACGGGTATTATGTGGGGCTAGCTGAACGTCTAGTGACTGGTAGGTGTTCCAAGGCAGACAAAACCTCAGACATTTGTGGCCTAGTCTTTGCATCAGAAATACACTGTAACGCAATTATTGCAACTGTATAAGCTGCCTTCTGCGGGTATTGTCCTTCTAACCTGGTATCCATAATCCGGAACAACTTCCTCCTATCACCCAAATAGGGTCTTGCCCATTCTACCAGATTACGTTCCACTCCAGATTTTGTGTTATCAATAGCATGCCGCCCTGATAGTAGTTCCAATAGCACAACCCCAAAGCTATACACATCACACCTTGACGTCAACCGACCTGAGATCAAACAAAAAACGCATTCCGTACGTAAATTAGTACATCCATATCTCAGGAAAGGTTTAGAACTCATCAGTAATGCAGACTAGATTGCTTGAAAACTTTCAGACGCTCGAAAACTACATAAAGAAACCTAATAGTCTAGATACATCATGAATAATTGTAAATGTTAGGTTTCCAACTATCACAAGAAAAATACAAGGAAAATAAATCAAAGAAAATACTTGTAGTATAATAGAAGCATCTATGCGTATTAATAAAATGTATACATATTTTGTATAAATACAAGGGAAAGGAATAACATAATAACACTAAGAAAATTATTTAATACACAAAAGATTTTAGAGATTTTGAAGTATAATGAAATGAAAAATTGAAAGAAATGAAAATAACGAATTTGATACGAGAATTTGAAATGAAATACGTTCAAATTTAATTATAATATGTGCCTGAAAATCGAGATGATTTGATAAATCTAAATCTCAATTAAAATAGACTTTGAAACTAAAAATCTATTTCTAGGAATTTATCATGCATTACTCTGATAAAGTTGTTGAATGCATTTTATTAAGCACAAGAGCAAAGGAAGCTTACAAGTTAACAAATATTTGTAGAAAAATATATAATATTATGTGTGTCTTTTTTCATTGTTTCTATGGCAAGAAAAATAATTTCCTATATAACAAGTGGAAAAAAAAAATCTTTTGATGATCTAAACAACAAAATGATAACTTTATTTTAAGGATAATGTGGTACTAAGAAAAAAAACTAAACAAAAAAATGAAGGAACAGAAAATAATGTCTCAACTGTTTATATGAACTTGTTAGAGGTGTTAATATATAATTCTTCTATAAATAGTTGATGGAAACCAAATGTAAAATGTTACAAATGTGATTAGGACATATGGGTTATATGAATTTGTTGGTGTTATAACAATTTTCTATCAAGAGTTGAAGGAAACCAAATATAAAAATGTCATTGGGGATGAGAAAAAGACATGTAAATCTCAATACCAACAATAAGTTGTCAAGGTTGTAACAATTCTTTTGTAAAATATCGTGTTTTACACCTAACAAAATTTATAAAAGTTATAAAAGGTTGATTTGTACATAATTGTGAAGTAAGAATGAGAAATAAAACATTTTGTGAAAAATATTCAAATTGAAAATCACTTAACATTCAAATTAATTCTTATTTTTGCATATATTTACAAGTTAAACAGAGTGTTTGATGTTCAATTATTAGAGATATATATTATAAGGAGTTTTCTGAACATAAAATTTATGAAGATAAAAATTTAAACAACTCAAAAGTGTTTAAAATAAAAACCAAAAATAAAATTTATTCTAAAATTGATGGAAAAGGAGATGTCTACAAATGAATAAAAAATAAAAAATAAAAGAATAATACAAAGATGCATATACCTTAAAGAAGCTCGATGTGAAATTTTATTTTCCTTTCTTTTATGAGCCAAAAAGCTTGAAAATAGATTTAAACAAAAACACAAACCTGTAGCAATATATTCAGGAGCAGCATAGCCGTGAGTGCCCAGAACTTGAGTGGAAACGTAAGAATGATCACCAGTGGGCCCTGCTTTGGCCAATCCAAAGTCTGACAGTTTTGCATTAAATTCCTGAATTTGTGTGAACACGTTTTAAAGTTAAAATGAGCGACCACCAGGAGGATACTGAAGTTAAAATGTACTTGGAATCAGTATTACATATTGGAAGAGTGTGTTAAATTTAGGGATACATTTATTTGCAAGCATTTTCCCAAAATGTGCAGATTAACATAGCAATGCAAGGTTTTAACCAACATACCGAATCTATCAAAATGTTAGAAGCCTTGAAATCACGGTAGATAATTTGTTGCTTAGAGTCATGTAGGAAGGAAAGACCTCGAGCAGCACCCGTGGCAATCTTGATTCTTGTAGCCCAGGGAAGTGGTTGTGTGCCTTCTGCAATTTACAGTTCCATGGTTCATGAAATGTTTGAAGTGTTTTTTTACTTTCTAAAACTTAAAGTTACTAAGGGCATAAACATACTGCAAAATATATGATCTTCCAAGCATCCGTTGGGCATGTACTCGTACACTAGAAGTCGGTTATCTCCTTCGACGCAGTATCCAATAAGTTTGACGAGATTCTGGTGGTGAAGTTGGCCAAGATGATTGACTTCAGACTGCAAAGAAAGAGAACTATAATGGACTTTGATCCATATAAACAAAAGCAGAAGGATTAAAGGCCTGTGGAAGTAACCTACCAGCCACTCCTTGTGCCCTTGAAAGCCTTCAGGCTTAAGCTTCTTAACCGCTACATCTCTTCCAGATCCATAAATTGTAGCCCCGTGGGATTTAGATTCATTAATCCTCCCCTTATAAACATTCCCAAATCCTCCTTCTCCAATAAGATTATAAGGCTGAAAATTTCCTGTGGCCTTCTTAAGATCATATAATGTGAAGGGTTTTAAATGTGGGGATGAAAGTATGTCCCCTTCAGATCTTGGAGTAGGGAGAATCTCAGGTTTCCCTCCATCAATGTATCCATACCCGTTTGGATTTGAATGAACAAACAACTGGGTGCTTCTATTGGGAACTTCTGTAACATTTCAAAAATAATTTTCATCTCAGTGAAACACAACAATTTATTTGCAGTATTGGAAAAACAAACATCTGCACAAAGTTTATGACTGAGATGCATAAATAATTAGGGTTTCTTAGGAAAAACTTAGAAGAAGAAAAATAAAATAAAATCACATGGTTTATAAACTAGATTTAATTTATGTGTGGGTTGTTTATGAAAGTTATTTTCTATTAGCTTCTTCAAAATTTGGCTTAGTTTAAAGAAAAAATAATTTTATTTTATTTTTTTAAGAGTCTGGAAAGAAAGTTTGTAAGCATAAAACAAACGGGGAGAAGGGGATTGCAAGTGCTTTTGTTTTCCCAATAAAACCATCACTAGTTAGTCCAACCTACATACTTCCTATAATAAAGAACATTTACAATTAATTAATTCAAACTCGATGTACTTGTGTCTGTTTTATGTGAAACAATATAGACACAGAAAATACACTTGCAGGAGTTGGTTAATAAACATAGTTCAATAAGGACCCCCTACAGTTGAGAAAGTAATGCAGAAAGTCAGGTTGAATCCTTAAGCATGTATTCTTTTGGGTATATTTTTCATTAATATGTCGTATATAAGTCAACTGGGATTATTTCATGGCACTATATGTGCTTTGGATGACCAGCTGTGTGGTGTGATTAATAAAGAACCCTAGATTGGTCGCAAAATATTCTTAGTTCTTGGATGGTTTCCTTTAACATTAGGTATTGTCTATAAAAACAAAGAAGATGAGGATTCAATGCAAGTTAATTAGTTCATCAGTGGTATCCATTATGACTCTATAAATTGTGCCAAATCTCTTAAGCATGAGAAATCCAATAAAGAGGTGCTGATCAAGTACAATGAATAAAACAAATCCGATATATGGGTGTGCAATCTAATTACATTTATGTTCTATTTCACGGGAAGCGTCATTGTTTTTAAAAAAATAAAATAAAAATCCGTGCATGATCACGATGAACAATTAACAAAACAAATTATCAAACCTTTTCTTCAAAAGTCCATCAAGAAATTATACGAGAGAACAAAAAGAAAACATACCCCCACATATACGTTCCTAAAACAGTGATGATTAATAGAAATTAATTATGGAAAATGCGAAAATTATCAATTTCCTTGCATAAGGAAAAAATGCTACCAGAACATGGGTGCGGATTCAAATTGCCATCAATCTTGCACCGAGCACAGAAATTTCCCATCAGAGGAAACAATTAACCCTTTCTAAAATCCCAGGAAAGAATAGAAAAGGACGATTCAATCAAGCTTTATTCTCGACATGCAACGTGTTATCTATGCCAATCTCCGAATGCTTTGTGTCGCGTGGTTCTCTTTTGCATCTTGTTCTTCTCCCGTGTTTCCAGAGAAGAACACGAAAAGCAGAGAGAACCAGATTATAGTGTTGAGTTGTCTTACTTTTACGTGTATATATATAAATCGTTTGGAGACAAATAACTAAGGACAAACATGTTATTTCATAAGTTGCCAGCAGGACAAACATCCTCGACAATCGTACTAGTTTATTCTATAAATGCCCTCGCTAGTTTTTTTTTTTTTTTGTAACTAACAGTCTCTCTAAGCTTTTCCTGGTAATTTGAAGTCATTGCGAAGGTCAAAGGGTGGAATGTGAACATAAATAGAGAGACAGTTGTTTTGTTTGTTTAGGCACCCTTTTTGGGAAAACATTGATCAGTCTGTTTAACACATAAAGACAAAGCGGGAAGAAAAAAAAAAGTATAGTAAACAGTAATCAAATGTTTATATCGTTACTTTTTTAAATTAGTTTTTTCAATCCTTAAATAAGTGTCTCTCTCAAGGTCTAATCTTTTCTGGGACGCTAAAAGCCACGTATTCTCCATTTCAACGAGTTCAGGATTGAACTCCTACCCTTCTTTATGTACATGCATCATGCATGGATAATTTGATTTATTAATTGGTACTTACAAGTTTAGCTTTCTTTATTATTGTATGTAAGCTCAGGATAAATAAAAACTTAGGTATGTATCTTTTATATTAATCTATTATTTAAATTGAAGACCAAGTTTTATCTTTTGGGTGTTATAAAATTTTAATAAACCATTTAGTTTTTAAAATGTTCAAAATTAAACAATTTTAGTTTAACATAAATATATTATTTAAATATTAACAAAAAATATTAAAAAGATTTTACTTGATAAAAATATTGAAACTTATAATTAATAAGATTGTTAAGGTTTTACGTAAATAAATAACAAACATTTTTATTATTTATAAGATGATACTATTTGCTGTGAATTTCAAAAATATTTTACCAATAGATTAAAAATGTTTACTTTCGCAAACTTGGAGGACAAATATAGTATTAAACTTTTATAGAGACTTTCTTAAAATAGTTACAATTTACTGTAATTTCAAATTAAAAAAATATATAATTTCAAATTAAAAATAGTGAAATTCGATTATTTTAATATTAAATAATTTTAATATAATTAATTTCGTTATAAATGAATTTAATTTTTTTTTTAAAATACAGAATTTTTAAAAACTATTTTTCTAGAGTTATCTGGCTTTTCTATAGAAGTTCTTTTGTGTTAATATATTTGAAGATTAGAGACCGTCTGATTACAACGGTGAGATCTTCAAATATATTTGATCAATTTCTTCAAAAGAGTAAGTTAATTTCTACTCTTTTTCTTTAGTTTGTCTAGTTTCCTTTGCATGCAAGCTATAATGTTTTTGCATGTATCATCTAAGTTTTCTATAAAACTTTTTGTTGATCAGTGGTTCTAATTGTATTTTCGGATCATGTTTTTATGAGTTGTATCTGCAAATAAAATTTCTTGAGTTGGTGGAGTCATCTTAGTTCTTGTAGAGCAGTTTGGTCATCTATATTGTAAAAGAAGCTAACTACCATTGTTAAGTTATTGTGATGTTTATAATTGGTGTTATATGTTTGAAATGGTATCAAGTTTGTAGTTGGTATGGTGAGACATTGTTATGATTACTTGTTGAATGTTATTGGTTTTGGTGAACTATGATTGATAAGAATTATTGTTTAGGTTGTAATTTTGTTGTGCTATGGTATAATTACTTGGAGAATGATGTTATGTAGTAAGGAGTAGCAGAAGGTCCTAGTCTATGGTCTGATATTCTTTGACCATAGGTGGTAGATGCCTTAATCTTGTGTGGTAGCTTAAGAAGATAAGATGTTCCATCACTACAACTAGCCATAGTCTGACATTAATACACATATTTGGATGGTCAAGATGTTATAAATCAATTTAATTTCTTGTTTGAATTTTATGTATGTTTTAAACTAAATTTATAAATGTTCTTTTACTACATTAGTTTACCCCTTTTTTTATTTGTGTTTGTTTTTCGGTTTTGTTTTTTTCTTTTTTGCAATGATCATCTCGATAATGTGAGCTTAGGAAATGTTTTTGTTGAGCAGGGAGGAGATGGAGTTGAGGCATAAAGTAGGATATTGTCTTTTAGTTTCATCTGTTTGGAAGACCTGTATTTTTTGATTTAGTGTAATATCTCATAGTTTTGTAGGATCTTGTATATCTTTTGTTATTATAAGTTATTTATGGATATATGCAATAATAATTTATAAATTTTCTTTAAGTTAAATGTTTTTGTAATATTGAACAAATAATAAAACCCATAATAATCGAGTGCTATAAAAAATTGAGATGTTACACTTTAAAGTCATATTAAATTATATTCAATTTTTTAGTTTTAAAATTCAAATTAATGAAATTTATATTTTTATTAATTTTCAATCAAATATTTATTTTTCTTATATTGTTAATATCTTCTCATATTTCTAATAAAATGTAGTTATTTATTTAATTTTATTTAAAAAATACCATTAGGACTACTAAAAATTATATAAAAGATTATGAAAATTAAAACCAACAATGCAGTTCAAAATACATGCATATACAGAGAAGATGTTACTTTCCATATTAAATATGGACAAATAAAAAAAAATCCTATTTTATGTTGCCATAGCTCCACAAATTTGTAATATCTTTTTGTATATAAATTTGTTATTTTATATAGTTCTGTTTTGTTCACTTTTTTTAGTGTTTTATTTTTTCGTTTATGTATCAAATTAATTGAATTTGGAAAATCATAATTTAATGATACGCAATGTATATTATGCTTTACTCCTAATCAAATTATGTATTATCATCTATTAATATAATATTATAAATATTTTAAAAATGATATATATCAACAATAGATTCTAGAATTCCACCAACAAAAATATTTATCTAAATTTAACTCAACATTTAAAAAATATCTAAATAACGCTGATTTCGAACTTGAAAAAAAAATTACTTTGTACACTCTTCAAATATTTATTCAGTTATTAATGTATTTGTAATTGTTAGTCAACAAAAGACTCCACATAATAAATAATTTATGTGAAATCCTAAGGTATATGATAATATTAAAGTATATAATCAAAGGTTTTTATTATGACGGTTTCTTCTAGAGTAAACAATGCAACAATTTTATGTGGACCAATTTTTAAGATGGGACAACATAAAGGTTGTTATTTTATTATATTTATTTATTTATTTAAATAAAAATATATTTTTGAAAGTATATTTTTAATTTTTTATAGATGAAATAATAAATTTAACAAACATATCATTTTTTTAAAATAAATAATAATTTATGATCTCAATATCATATTAAAAGCTGAAATTTAATTTTAACTCAATTTTATTATATGAATTTATAATATAAAATGGGCTAAATATGTTTTTAGTCCATATTTAATATAGAAAGTCTCTATATTTTGGGGCGATTTTGGTTTTAGTCTATCTTTTAAACTAAGATACAATTTAGTCCTTCAACTTTAGAAAACTCTGATTTCAGTCTTTTTTACCAATTTTTTTTAACTTTATTTGTTGTTTCAAACGCATTTCTCAGTTAACATTTAAACAAAAATGTGTGTCAAACAGTGTAAACAATCCAAATGCTATAATGAAACGTGCTTGAAACAGTAAATAAAGTTAAAAAAAATTGGTAAAAAAAGACTAAAACTAGAGTTTTCTAAAGTTGAAGACTAAATTGTACCTTATTTTGAAAGAGGAATTAAGACCAAAATCGCTCCAAAATATAGGGACTAAAAACCTATTTAACCCATATAAAATTTATATATATATATATATATATATATATATATATATATATATATATATATGGGGTTTGTTAACACGCGTACGCCTGTTTTTCAGTACGTTTTAACAATGTGTACCGGATTATAGTAGACAAAAATACCCTCATTTATCATGGATTCTAAGTTTTAAGGTCAAAGATATTTAAATAATTTTCATTCTCAAAACTAAAAAAAAAAAAGAAACCCCCAAACCCTTACTCACCTTCCTCATTCTTCTCAACCCTTTCTCTTTCATCTTTCTCACTCCAACATTTTCTCTGTCATCTCTCTCACTCCAACATTTTCTCTGTCATCATCCCTACTGTTACCCCAATTGATTTTTCTCTCTCATCTCAACATTTTCTCTGTCAAATTGATTTTTCTCTTTCATCTCAACATTTTCTCTGTCATCATTCTAACATTTTTTCTCTCATCTCAATTCAATTGAAGATGGTGGTAGCAATTTGAATCAGAGATATTTTTTAAAAATTGAAAAAGTTTACTCTTTTATAATCATTTTATATTTATTAATGTGTGTAAAATGAATATAAACTTTGTCATTTTATGTTACTCTTTCCAAATCTCAAAGGTAAAAAATGATTTTATTGTTTTTTATCTTGCACAGTGGTTAAAGTTTATTTTAAACGCCTGCAGAAGTTGATTCAGTGATAAAAGAATTCCCTAGGAGTACAATTCTTTCAATTCTAGGTTGTAATCTTACATCATGTATCTCATACCAATAGAGAAAGGAAAAAGAAACACTTTGTTTAAAGGGAAAA
>NC_028357.1:35773508-35776197 GCF_000741045.1 Vigna radiata var. radiata
AAGATATTTCCCTCTATTGTCCTTTTTCCTTTACACAAAGTGTTTCTTTTTCCTTTCTGTATTGGTATGGGATACATGATGTAAGATTACAACCTAGAATTGAAAGAATTGTACTCCTAGGGAGCTCTTCTATACCTATTTCTTTAATTTCCTTATGTCCCTTTTTTTATCACTGAATCAACTTCTAGAGGCGTTTAGAATAAACTTTAACCATTGTGCAAGATAAAAAACAGTAAAATCATTTTTTACCTTTGAGATTTGGAAAGAGTAACATAAAATGACAAAATTTATATTCATTTTACGCACATTGATAAATATAAATGATTATAAAAGAGTAAAATTTTTCAATTTTTAAAAACTATTTCTGATTCAAATTACCACCACATCTTCAATTGGGTTGAGATGAGAAAAAAAATGTTGGAGTGATGACAGAGAAAATGTTGAGATGAGAGAGAAAATATCTCTGATGACAAAGGGTTTCTGATTTTTTTTTTTTTTTCAATTGGGGCAAGGGATGACAGAGAAAATGATGTTGGAGTGAGAGAGATGAAAGAGAAAGGGTTGAGAGGAACGAGGGAAGTGAATAATGGTTTGAGGTTTTTTTTTTTTTTTAGTTTTGAGAATAAAAATTATTTAAATATCCTTGACCTTAAAACTTAGAATCCATGATAAATGAGGGTATTTTTGTCTACTATAATCCGGTACACATTGTTAAAACGTACCAACTGAAAAACAGGCGTACGCGTGTTAACAAACCCCTATATATATATATATATATATATATATATATATATATATATTAAATTGATATTATTTCTAATTAATGTAATTAATGTAAAAAATTTAATATGTTAAATGATTGTAAAAAACAAAAATAATTAATATATATTAAATTGCTATTATTCCTAATTAATATGAGATTTTAATGATTGTAAAAGAACAAAAATAATTGATTAGGATTTAGGTTGACATTTTGTATGTTGGAACTATTTTATTAAAATAAGTTAAAAGAATTAATTATATCTGAGGTATAAATTGTTCATTTAAAAATTTTAATATTATTAACTTAAAATCTTAAAATTTAATATTTATAAATCTTCTTTTTTTATATCACTCAATATTTATATCTTTAATTTACATTAAACTTTTAATTTACAGTTATATTTCTAACCTAAATACAACTGGACGAGGAATGCGAGATTACTGATAGAGCTGGCGCAAACTGAGAGGGAATATGACATGATGGAAGTAAAAGAAAATCATTTAATCAAAGCAATTCTCATATTACAATTATAGTATTCATAAATATACACTTGATAGATAATAAAAGTATTTTTGAAAGTAGTCGTCTAAAAATGTTATTGTTCAGTACCATCTAAATTCTACCCTTCTCAAAAATTTTCTTTAATACTCTGAAATTTAAGTAAGTTTTTAATTTCAGATGATCTAATAAAAATATATTGCAAAAAATACCAACTACCTTACCCATATTTAAATAAAACACCCTTTATTGACTTTTTTCTTTTTATGAAGCCTATGATCCAGTGGCACCATAATCATGTTTATGGGTCATAATAGTTAAGTATAAAAGTTCATTACATAATAGTAAATTAAAATATATTATGTTTTGTTAATGTTATATTCAGATTAATAATATTTCAAGTAATAAAAGTTGAAGGAAATTTATTTGTACCAAAATTGTTTATGATAATGAAAGAAAAAAAAATTGTCAACTTTTATTAATAGTGATTTCAACGTGTTTCTCTAGAGAAATATGGTTTATATATATATATATATATATATATATATATATATATATATATATGGGGTGTGGGTACACATAGTCACACATATACAAATATTTTAAAATGATTAATTCAATTTAATGTATATATATAATTATTAACCTAAAACTCAGATAAATATTTTAATTTTTTAATAATTTAGTGATTTCTATATTAATTAAATATTAATAATAATTAGATTATAAATATATTTTTATATATTATTTTGAGTGTAGGAGGATTAAGGATCACAATCAAAACATTCGTTTATTCTTATTTTTTAAGTCTCCTAATGCTGATTGGTTTCAAAGTTTTTCCAATTTCTTATAATACTTTGTTTTTCAAGCAGTGTGAGATGTAGTCAAAAATATTCTAACACTTTAAGTCAATATAATGATTTTCCGGTAAACAAATAAAATTTTAAATTCACAATAAATATAATCACTCTTTACCTCTATACTCGTATTTATAGGTTTCGATATGAACTTATAATTAATATAGACTTAACTATGACTCAATATTTGGTAAACATAAATACTTTACTTGTAAACTTAATTATAGATGATACTGAGTTTTTAAGTGTCTTTAGTCATGTTTGACCTTAGTATCGTTATCTTAAAACAGTAGACTAATTATTGACGAGACGGTCATACAAAATATATATATATCTTTTTTATATTTTATTTAAAATATTATTAACTTTCAAACAAATATTACTATTATTTGTGCATAAATTAAGAAAAAATAGAAATTTGTGAAACATAATCTACTTTAATTTATTTTTTTTGAGAAGTTCCTTTTATTTTGTATTTTTATTATTCTCTTGTAAAAAAATATTTAGGAAGAAGTTTGCTTTTATATATATATATATATATATATATATATATATATATATATATATATAT
>NC_028357.1:35776332-35802119 GCF_000741045.1 Vigna radiata var. radiata
ATATATATATATATATATATATATATATATATACGAGAGAGAGAAATTGACTAAAGGTAGTTGTATTTGTAATTTAATATTCTTTTTTTGAACTAAGTATTAAATAAGTTCATAAAAACTATTAATTATATATTTATATCATCTAAATTAATTATTTATTTATCATTCAAATTTTTAATTTAATAATCATCACTCTTAATTATGTAGAAAATAGTATTATATATTTTTGTATTTACCCAGATATTAAATGATATATAATTTTACAATAATATTTTTCCTAAACCAGTTACTGATAGATTGGAAATATATATATATATATATATATATATATATAGACACACTTAAATAAGTGTGTAAAATATTGTTAATCATCAAAATATAAATAGAACCTGATATATACTTTTCATATGTAAAAACTTAAATTAATATTTATTTATTTTAATTCCTTCCATTTTCAATTTTGTTTCCTTTCTTTTTTGTGAATTTAGGATATCTCTTAGATTAAAATAAAACAATAATCTCCCATATATTATATATCCTTAGGTACTTTAACATTTTGTTTTTGTTCCAATCTCATCTTTTTCCTAGTCAAATATGACATTATTAACAGTTATAAATAACTAATTTATTGATTACTAAAATTAATATTATTAAAAAGTCATATAGACATTAAAAGGGACAATTTATTAAAATAAATGAAACAAATAAATAGACAAACATAAAATCTAAATAAACATAAATTATTATAATGTTAGTTAGATAAACTTTTGAATTCATATTCATGAGAGTGAAAATAAATATAAATTAACTTAAATTGCTTTCACAAGTTAATGAACTGATAAAAAAATTATGCACATAACTTCATTATAATTTTTTATGAGATAAATATTAAATATCTTTTTCTACCTTTTTTTTTTTTTTTGAGGATACAGTTATTAAATCTCAGCTAATCTTAATCAAATCTTTGGTTTGAAATCTAAAAAAAATCTCTACTAAATTTTAGGGTGATAGTTTAAGGGGAGCATTGGAAGTTATAGGAGTCAATAAATACACTGAAAGAAATTGAATTATATGTATTAAAAGTATACCTATATTTATTACTTATAAACGTTATGCATTTATTATAATGAAGTAACTTCCACATTCAAGCATCGCAGTTACTCTCATATTTATTGATGTTTAGGATTAAATATGTTTAATAAATGAGGGAAGGCAAAGACAAGGAACATTTAATCATACAGGAGTTGCTGAGTTGTGAAAAAAAAAAAAAAAAAAAAAAAACTCAAAAACCAAAGCACAGGTATGAAAGAAATAAGACAGCCACTATGCAGCAAACACGTGTAGCAACAACAGCACATTGTAAACTACTCTGAGTCAATCAGTCAGAGTTTTTTCTATCATTATTATCTATAATATTTTTATTAGTTTATTTTTATTTTTTACTATAAATAAAGTATGAGGGACATAGTCATAGAACACAGACTATTTAACTGTGAGAAGGCAGACTCTTATCTTTGAGAGGTATTTAGAGAGTGACAGGCTATACCGAGTTTAGTTTTAGAGCTTTTTCTGCTAAACTTGTAAGCTTTTCTTTCACCTCTCTTTGCTTCATTTCTGTTTCCAGTTTTTTCTTCCATGCATGCTTCTTTATCTTTTATGTCAATTTCACAACACAGAGATCGTGCTAATTGCTATCACTGTAAAGGAAAAATATTCTTTGGCAAAAGAAAAAAAACAATAATTTGATAAATGGAAGAAAAATGAAATGATTATCAAAAGGAAAAAAAATGTTATTATACATAAAGTAATGACAATTTTAAATTCTAATAAAAATGAAATTTTCTATTTTTAAAGAAAGAAAAAGAAAGAAATAAGGTAAAAAGTGGTGAAGAATAATGTAAAATGAGAATAAAAAGACTTTGGTATCAAAGTAAACTTTTATCTATGTCTATATATGTATAAATTGGATTCGTTGTCTACATTTTTTTTTTCAATTTTATCCTTTAAATAAAACGTTTTCAAATTAAAATAATTATTTTAAATAATTGTTTCTTTTAATTTAATAATTTTTTAAAAATTTAATTATCTTTTCAATTTTATTATTATTTATTATCTGAGAAAACAAATGTGTTTTTATTAGTATTTATAGAAAAAGAAAATAAAATAATGAAAGAAAATATTAAATGAATGTAATTTTTTTAAGTGATAAAATATCATTTTTCTGATGTAAATTATGAGCTATTGTGGAAAATGGTGTTTAAATGAGCGATCCGTTGTAGAAAAGGAGTTTTAAATGGTAACGATCGAGATACAGTTTTGTTTTATTTTGTTTTTCTGATCAATTCTCAGAATTGCTCCATTTTTTCCCCTCGCCCTGATTCGTTATGATCCAATCACGAAAACATCTCAACTTTTGGGAGGTTTGTGTTGATTTTTGTTTGTTGGGGATTTGATTATCTTTAGTGGCAGTGTTCATGGCGGTGTCTTTAATATATGCGTGAATGCACTAAATGCACTAAATTCTGGAAGTTTGGGTCTGACTTTACTTTTGATTTTGTATTCATATGCCTCAAATAAACTGTAATTTAGGTTGGCCGGTTGGAGCGTTAAAAAGGATTTTCATTCTGACTAATGTTTTTTGTCAGAATTCAGGAATGTGAATAGGAATTGCAAAAACGTTTTCAACTGTTATTCAAGCATAACATTGACTATTGAGAATTGTTGATGTCTTGCCTGTGGTTTTTTTTCCATTCGATATGGCGTTTGCATGTTTGTTAAAAGTACTCCTTAATTATATTTTATGGTACTGTGGCATGTGGTGCTAGTAAGAATTTCTTAAAAATGGATGTTGTTCAACTGACGAAGGGCTATATCACTTTAATTTTTTTGATGGAAGGAAACCAAGCTCTTCATTACCCTAAAAAATGTCCAAGGGTTCATCCTGTACTGCTTCAAAGGACGTAGCAAACTCAAGTGAAGAGGAGAACAAAGGGGCTTCTGATACTTTACCCTCCATGGATGTCTCAAACAACAAGGGCTCGCAGGAAGATGAAAATGAACCTCCGCTAAAAAAGTTTTCCAAACCTTCAGATGACCCCAAAGAGGAGGGTGGCAAGAGGGTTATGGCTTTCCTTATCCTTCCCCAGGACCAAGAGAATGAGCAAAACCATGAAGCTGAGATTCCTGACAAAACCCCACGTATTGGAAATCTCTTCAAGGATCTCTCTATCAATGTTCTCCTAAAACTGTCAAGGTCTGATTATGGTATAATTTCTGCATTAAACAGTAGTTTTCGATCTCTGATTCGGAGTGGAGAACTGTATAGGCTGAGGCGTGAAATGGGTATTGTAGAGCATTGGATTTACTTCTCTTGCAATCTCCAACAATGGGAGGCGTATGATCCAAACCGTGGCCGCTGGATGAAGTTGCCAAGAATGCCTCGTAATGACTGCTTTATGTGTTCGGACAAGGAGTCGTTGGGTGTTGGTACTGATCTTCTAGTTTTCGGAAGGGATATATTGGGACCAATAGTTTATGGATATAACCTTTTGACCAACTCCTGGTCAACTGCTGTAGAAATGAACATTCCCAGATGCTTGTTTGGATCTGCAAGCATTGGAGGAATTGCCATACTGGCTGGTGGTGTTGACCCAGTCGGTAATGTCTTGAATGTAGCTGAGCTTTATAACGCAGATACCAGAAAGTGGGAGACTCTTCCAAACATGCATAAAAAAAGGAGGATGTCTTCTGGTGTATTCATGAATGGAAAATTTTATGTGATCGGTGGGATTGCAGAAGACAACAAAACAGAGTTAACCAGTGGGGAGGAGTATGATTTGGAGACGAAAACATGGCGTGAAATACCCAACATGTTTCCTCCGCGAGGTGGAGAACCCAATATGGGGGCTCCTCCTTTGGTTGCAGTAGTAAACGATGTATTGTATTCTGCAGATTGTAACGAGCACACAGTAAGAAGATATGAGAAAGAGAGTAACAAATGGGTAACCATTGGAAGTCTTCCTGAGAGAACATCATCTATAGGTGGATGGGGAATAGGATTTCGGGCATGTGGAAATCGCTTGATGGTTATTGGTGGGCTTAGCACTGAGAGTGCAGGTTTCACTGAAATCAATTCTTGGATCCCAGGTGAACATCCACTGCAGTGGAACATCCTTGACAGAAGGCGGATAGGGAGTTTTGTCAGCAATTGCGCAGTCATGGGATGCTGAGGGCCTTTAAAACTCTATTTTCTCAACATGCTTATAGGTCTTATTTAAAATCATAGACTATTTAGTAGATCTTTATTTTTCTTCTTCTATAGTTGGTGTCAGTCTTTTCCTTTAAATGACCATTAGAGCAATAATTTCAAATGTTATATCATAATACAAGCTCAGAATTGTAACTGGTCTTCATTTCATCTTGTTTTCTTTCTCATTTCTCCTTTTATCAAACGCACTCTCTTTTGAAATTATGCCCTAGACTCAAGGGCTCTTTGAGCCAGAAACAAAAGAAAATACACAACCTTGCACAAACATTTAACCTTTTACTGACTACTTGATCATAGAAACATTGATACCATATAAATGATCAAACTTAAAATCCTAGGTCATTATAGGTGAGGAATGAGGACTCATGAATTGTTTTATTTTATCTCTAGTTACATTTTTTTTTCCGATCTTTTCAAACCTTATTACACTGTCATTATCTCACTGTTTGCTCACTACTATCTTGAAAAAAAAAAAGTAGGAATATCATTTCTCACACCGTCTCTCATTTTAATGTTGAAAAGTTTTATATTTCTTCTATACACTCGAGCTAAAAAAAAACTAAAATATCTTGTCTCGCTTTCTATGCTTTCTAATGTTTTCAATAAAAATACTATTGTAAAAGTAATTTCACGTTTTTGTGTGTAAGATAACAGTGCTAGTTGCTCACTCAGGCTGTATCATTCTGTTTGTCAATAATCAATTTTGTTCTACTTCAGCTCAATATATAGTCTATTCAAATGAGGAAATGTCTAACAAGTGCCTGCAAATTTCTTTTACAAAGGCTCCTTTAACTGTTGGTAACAGTGATTAACTATAATTGGATTTCTTGATTTGAACTTCCTTCTTGCTTGAATTATGGTACGAGGATCTTCACACTGGAAAGAGTCATTGAGACTAGTTCTTAACCTAACCATTTTTATCTTATGTCTCAAAGGGCCTTGTTATTACCTTCAGTGGTTGATAGTGATATAATTTGCTAAATGTCAAATCTAATCCATTCCTTCAGGACGTGGCATTAACATATATGGATTTTTTTATACAGTATCCACTTGAATTAGATTCACAAATTCGTCCATTTAATGACAATAATTTTAGAGAAATTATTTTAGTTTATTAACTTTGAATCTTCCTTTTAAAAATCCTCTGAAACTTTTACTTTCTTTTGTATACCCTTTATTGGAATTTATTGCGCAATTTACATCTACGTAGATGGGGTGTTATTTGAAGGAGTTAAATAATTTCAAAAAACATTTTATTTGTTTTCCATAATCTGTCATTGTATAGGGTGTAATCCAAGGATTACAAAGTTGTAAGATTTAGTCACAGAATAAGAAAGTTGTTTTTAAAGGAAATCAGATTGAGATTTATGTAATTTAAAAATTTGCATGTGCAATTATAGCTTCAATGCAAACAACTATGTTTTTTTGAACTTATACTAGTAGGCCGTCTGAACTTACACATTAGACGCAAAATGGTCTAAGAAAGTAATTCAAAAGTCACTTTCTTAATGTATTTAAGCGTCCGACTTCTAAATTGAGTATAATCTTATCCCTGAGAAAGAAACAAAATAGCTAGAGTTAATGATGAAGGGATGAACTCACCATAATGCCCAGGGTTGAGGAACTTACCAAAACACCTAGGGTTAATGACAAAACGATGAACCCTAACCGACAAACACTCTAGTTTGTTGAACCCAGGTCGACGAGCTTAATGGCGAGTGTAATCGAACCCTGATCAACTATCGATGATGGATGAACTGAGAACAATGTCGCCTATTCATGAACTGAAAACGAGAATAATTTTGAAGCAAAAGAGGGAAGGTTTAGAGAAATTTTGACAGAATTAAAATGGTGGAAAATGTAATTTAATTTATGGAGGTTATAAACCTCTTTAAAAAAATAATTAAAACCTCTATTATTATTAGCTTTCTGATTCATTTTAATTATTTTAAATAATATTAATTTGTGGAGGATTTTTATAATCTCCATAAAATAACCCCATAAAATAATATTTTTTTTTTAGTAAATGGATAACTATAAAAGTAAAAAAGAATAAAAAAAAAACTTTACTTGTAAACTACCAAACATGTTAAGTCTAAACAAGATCTTACTTGTAAACATAGAGCACGTAGAAAACTTAATAAATAAATTAAATGTTTGTTTAGTCAGTTTGAAGTTTATTTGAAAATTAATTGAATGATAATCATATTATTACGAATGAAAAATTCAATTTTGAAAAAGTTGAGAAGTGTCTTCTATTCTTTCTTTTAAGTGATTTTTTGTGTAATCGTCTGATTGTTCTTGCAAGTTCTTCATTATCCGGTGAATTTGACTATTTCCTCACACTTCTCAATACCAAGGTCTCAATAACAATAATGCGTATATATAGCGAAGCGTTCTTAACAAGACTATACACCCCTATAACAGATATTGATGTTATTTGAACGCCTAGCATCGATAGTAGCAGAAGTAGCAAAACGACACATTTGTTATTATTGGTCTAGCTAAGGTACGCTAGTAGTTTGGCCTTTTTTTTGTTGAAATGCGTGGATTATTGGTCTAAAGGAGCAGAAGGAACTTTGCTAAGAAGCCAAACCAAAAGCACACCAACAAGCGCACCAGAAAGATGTGCGATGTGATTTACACTTTGCAATGTGTAGCCTCCGTGGAAGGTTCCTGATAATGATGTTGAAGCTTGGGCTGCCTCCATAACCTAGGACACACATAAAGAACAGATGAATCATACAGAGCACTGATAGATAATAGTTGGCATAAATCAAAGAACAAATGAATGAAAATTTTGACCGTTTTGTCCAAAATATAAATAGTTGGTTAGTAAAAAACATCAACACAGATGGGAAACCATTTACGGATATGATTGATGGACACCTTTCATCTATTTGACACCTAGTGAGGAAAACACATCACAACACGTAAGCGGTGTACCGATAAGAAAAAAGAAATAGACGGAAATGAAAAATGTTAGTTAAGTGTTTATAGTGGAGAGCGATGATATATCATTACTCAACCATTTATGAAGCATGACACATGATTCTGGATGCATATTGAAAAAGTAACATGACCTTAAGTTCCAATGTCTCTAATCACCTTCTCTATAACGAACTGACCCAATATAAGCACTTCAAGGATCTTCCTCCAGTCCCAGGACATCTGCATTAATTAAAAGCTTGACTGTTAAAACTTGGAAGAAATACAGCAAACAGATGAACTCTGGCATCCAATTCCAGGTACCTTTACAAGGACACTGATGGTAAATAACCCAAAAACAGCACCAGAAGCTCCAACAGAAACTGTATTTCTAGGTAAAACCAACCATGAAACGAGGTTTGCTCCTACACCAGTAAGAATATAAGAAAGCCACAAAGCAAGGTTCCCTTCCTCTTCTTCAACAAGTTTTCCTATTGTGGAAACAATAAAATAACAAACTCTCAAGCATAAATCCCATAACAACTCACTTTACGAGAAAGACAAGTGGCCGTGTTACAGCCTTACCAAAAATGTACAGGAAGAAAAGGTTGCTAGAAAGATGCTTCCTGAACAAGTCAATGCATTAGTCATCTTCTAAAAGGAGATAGTGAGAAAGTAGTTCACAAAAATAAAATAAAAATTAATATAAAACACAGTCATAGATCAAATGAGAACTAATTTAAAAAAGTGATGATTCTTAAATAAAAAAAATGCTGCTATTCATCTAACTCTCGTCTTTATTCATATCAAAGCTTAAAATATAAAAGTATAACAAACTCATAAAATGCAACCAAGAGTACTCAGTGTCTGACACACATTAGACATTATTAGATTATTGTTTTGAGGTGTCTACGCTTTCTTATTTGGAAAGACCAAAATTTAGAATGGAAAAACACTCATACAGTTCAGTTCTTTTAATGCTGTTCTCTAATTTTAGAATTACAATCTTACCTGCATAACTTATATCAACTATATTAAAACCTTTATTACAAAACTAAGGTAAAACTCCAATTCTGATTAAAAGCATCTTCGAAAACTCTCTAGAATATGTTCTTAAAAAAAAAAAGAAAAATAACATGGAAAAACTGAAATGACAGTAAGACACTCACCAATTAGCATGACAAAATGTAGCTGTGACAAACTGGTACCAAGCAGGCCACATGTGGTACAAGTACAAATCCTTTGCCCCATTAACCTTGCAGAAATGATATAAAACCATACATCATTCAACAAACACAGAAACAATACTGTTTATGCAATGCCACATGTTTCACACTCCTTTAAAAGAGCTCTTGATTTTCCTTTTATAGAGTTTGACTGTCTTACTCCTATTTTCTCTTGAACGCATTTAACATTCGTAGTCTTTTTTCTGTCTTCTTTTTCCATTGTACCTTCCATCTGTCATGTATTCACCTTCCTTGTCTCTCTTTCCCCTTGTTCTACCTCTCATGTCCATCCATTTCACACTCTACCAAGAATGCGCAAAAACATAATTGCTTTTATTTCTCCTTCCCCCATTCTTTCAATGCGACCAAAGAAATGAGACCGTTTTTCCTCGTTATATTTTATTGCTAGTTTGGTCTTTTACAGTATGTTCGCTTGAACAGATTTTACTGTTCAAGCGAATTAGAAGCGAAGAAACATTTTTGAAACTTGTTCGTATGTGCTGATTTAAGACGACGGAAAAGCGAAGAATTGAATGAATTGCACTGTGCAGAGTATCTCTCCAAAATGGAGAGATTTGCGATGATTTTAAAGCAAAAGACTTATATGTCCTTGCTTATTTCTGAATCTGGTAACCTTCGTAATATTAAAATAACATAATAATATTAACGTAATAAAGTACATTGCAGTATGGAGGTTTTTTGAAAATCTAACAAAGGGTATTGGGATACACTCTGTATCCAGATTCAGTGTATGTGGAGTTTTGCCTACGAAGGGTATCCGGATACAGGTTGGTGTATCCGGTTCGAGGCTCCAGTTTTTCCAGTGTGTGTGGACTTGAACATTTGCTTTTTAAATATTTTATAAATTAATTTTACTTATTATAAATTAATTTCCTTTCTTTATTAACAATTATAAATTTAAATATAACATTAAAAAATAATATTTTATATTACTAAAATAATTAGCGGCATTTTGGTAATATTTCATTTCTATCAATTAAACAATTTTTTTAATTCTATCACATCAATCAAATCCTACACTAATTCTCACAAACTTTACTCTCAAATCCACTCTCAATTACCCACAAATCTACTCAAAAAAACAACAAAATTACTCTCAAATCCATCCAAATCCACTCAAATCATCTCCCCCAAATCATCTCCCTCAAATCCATTATAAAGAACAAAGCATTAATGTTTTGCTTTGGTTTATAAAACTGCATTTGTTAGACAAAGATAGTACTTTGTCACTTTAACACACTGTCTTGATCAAATTTGTTTGACATTTGAGAATCTATAAGGGACGCCTCTGCTACTTCAGCTAAAATTAACATCAGTTAAAATAGAATGATAAAAACACTTTAAAGCACCAAAGTACATCTCTTTATATTTAAGGGAGAAAACAGAGTAAAAGTGTATTTTATTTAAGCCAATTGCTTTCTAGATTGTTTTAATTTTTTAGTTTTCTTTGAGTATGGGATTTTTTTTAAAGAAACATGTTAATTGGATTCTTGTATGTCTTCTGATCTGTGGGATTGAAAGAAAAAAGGAAACAGAATATATATATATATATATATATATATATATATATATATATAACAATTATTTTACTAAAATAATAAAAATTTTGTATTTCTTTAATATAAAAAAAATATACAGATAAAAAATAAATAATGAAGATACATTAGGAAATAAAGATAGCAAGAAAATTACCTGAAAAAAGTGGTCAGCTATGAAAACGCCAATGTTGAGGAGAATGATCCAGAATATACCGTTAACTCGTTTCTCCGGTTTCCCTTTTGGCTCAGGTTTTCCAAGTTCCAATTGCGAAATAATATCTAGAGAAAAACTGAATGAGGTGAGAAGAACAGGTGAAAAGGCGTGAAGTTGGAATTCGTTATAAACGTAAGGTGTTTGAGAAAACGCCAAAGCCAAGTTAATAGGAAAAAGTACCTATCTTATTGCAGTTGCACTGTGCAAGAGTGCGGTAACGAAGGGCGGATAACGGGTGGTTAGGTTGGACAGGGAGAGAAGGTTTGGTGGTGAAAGAGGGAAATGGAGGAAGACAGTGAGAAAAGAAAGCGAATTTGGGGATGTGAATGTGAGAAAGTTTGCATGATGTTGCTAATGATTTTACAGGGACACCAAGTTGGGCCATTTGTTGGTTTTCCCGAATAATGGTTATTTGTGCTCTCAATTCAATTTATGTACACCAAATATTTTGTTATTTCAGAAAAAGGCCTTCACATAAGCATTAACAAAAAATAATTGTCACTCTAAAACAACATTTTAGAGCATTTTTTAAAATTGTCCATATGAATAACTTTAAAGTAAATGACATAAATGGATAAGATGTATTTCAAAAGATATTGTTAAGAGAAAAGTCAAACAATATTTTACTTGTTTTTTATTTCTGAGTTGGAGTTGTGATTACCGAGTTAATGGTTTTATTTTTTAAATTCATTCATTTGTAATTAGGGAGTAAGTATATATATTATCTTCCATGCATAAAGTATTTTCTCTTCCTCCCATTAGTGCAGCCAGTTGATTCATACCAATTGTCATCTTTATAACTTGTTTGGAAAGGTTTGTGCTACAAATAAATATATATGTATGTATGAGAGAAAAACAATATATTTTATATGAGCCTTTGAAATAAAGCAATGTTTTTTAGAAACTTTAGTCTTCTAGCTAGTTTAATTTTTCCTCTCACCAGAGTAGTTATGAATTATCATTATAGGCGAATGAACAGATGTTGTGGTATCCATTGGTTTTCATGTTTTGTACCAGACACCTGTTCTGCAGGTTTTTCTCTGTAGCTCTTGCTTATCTGATACTGTTTAATAGGCTGAGTTGACTTATGAGTTTTTTTTTATACCAAAAACACAATTTGACAATCTTTTTTAATGATAATATAACTATTAAAAAAATAAATTTCTATATTTTTAAAAAGATATTAAATTATAAAATAAATGTAAAAATTTATTGTGTGTATTATATGATTCTTTTCAGTTTATGATTTTAGATTGTTACTCTTGGAGAATGTGTAATAGAAAATAGATTTGAGAAACACAGTGGTATTAGTACTAAGGTTACAGCACTGTAAGGTCCACATCGCACACAGAAATAGTTGTCTTGACTGGCTAAGTTATAAGTCTTGGGTTCCTGGAGTAATATAATTAATTTAATTTTACTGGTTTATTATTATAATAATGAATCTAATATTTAATTAATTATTTCACATTGTTTAATTAATTAGTTTAATCTACTATTTTAATGTTGTCACAAAATTATTAATTATTATGGGATTTTTGGAAGATTTTTTATTAGGAGATTTTGAAAGATTTTTTTAATAGTTGTGGAATGTTTAAATGTATTATAATTGCCCTATTACTTTAAATATATCAATATATAAAAGTATATAATAGTTGTAATCATTATAAAATGTATATTTATCATTTTACTTATGGGAAAATGTAAGTGATTTAACTTTGCTACCACAACAAAACACTATTAAAAGGACATAGACCCACTTCATGGGATCACATATAGAACAAAATATCATATGAAAGAAAATATTAGTCATATAGAACAAAATCATTGGAAAAAAATTGCACAAACTATATAAGATGTCCTGATGCATCCTTAAAATTTCAGAGCTTGTTTGGAAAAACACATGAGCCTCTTTTATATTCACCTATATCTATATCTTTTTTCATTTTGTAAGTCTAGATATAAAGTCATTTAAAATTATTTATGTAAAACCCTTTTTATTTTAAAAAAAAATAAAACATATGACGTTTGTCTTTCTTCTCTGGACAACTTCAAATATATTTCTTTATCATTTTCATTCAAATTTCATTATCTTTTATTATCATAGTTTAAGATTGTGATAGTCATTAAATCTTCTTTTAAGTTTAACTGAACTAAATCTTCATTCGAGTAACTTAAAATTTTAGTCTCATTCAATACAAACAATTTGTTTTGACAGTGTATGCGATCTTTCTTAGATTGTATATGTTCATAGAGTCTTTGATTTTACGCTTTGTTAACCAGTGACTCTTTTGACTCTGTTTAACTATGTTTTTTATGTTTCCTAGTTGAAATAAAGGATTCATGAGTTTGAAGTAAAATTGTGTCTTTTCAAATTTAGGTTGTCTTTTAAGGTGTGAAAAGCTAAACCTTATATTTTTTTTAGTCCATAATTGTGTGGATTTCTTATGGTGTTTGAGATTTGATTCCGAATGTTAAGAATACGGTGAAATTATATTATTTTCGATCAAACAAGAGAAAGTTTTGTTTGAATAACGATATTTCAAAAATTTACTTTATTCTTTTGTTGAATTCTCGTTCAGGCAAGATCCTTTTCCCTTAAACAAGTGGCTTTTCACTTATATAATTATTATGTTCAAATGTAATTAATTTATAATCTTCAAAAAATATAATTTCTCTCTATTTTTTTAATGTTAAAATTTTTTAAAATATAAACTTAAATAAAATTTTGATTTAAAATATAATTCCAATAAAATTAATTTTCTAAAATGAATTCAATTAAGCTATACTATAATATATAAATTTAAATACAATTAATTTTAAAAAAATAATTCTCTAAATCTAATTAAAAATATATATTAATTTATGATTTTATGTATTGTTATCATATTTAATCATGGTTAGAATGTGTTGATTTTGTCATTAACATTTAACTTTAGAAACTGAGAAATAAAAAGTTATGTTTGAAAATGAAAAATATAATTATTAATTTCTTAAATTTCAGGTAAATTTAAATGATAATATTTAAACATGTTGATAGACAAGTCAAATTTATCAAAAGTCAAATTCATCATTTTGGCTGTAAGTTGAAAACAACTTAGCTTTATTAAATCTACTTTCAGATTTTATTGAAATTTGTCTATACATTCATGTGGGTATTTTCTAATGGGATATAATTTACAGAAGATATGAATATAATTTAAAATAACCTCATGAGAGATAAATGCAATGTTTCTTAAATACATAATAATGGTAACTTAATGGATTCAGCTTTTTTATGGATAATAGGTTCATTGAAGTGATTCTTCCTTTTCAAACAATTTGAATGTCAATAAAAAAAATATTTGCAGCAATGACTCAATTTAAAGATTTTTATTTATTTATTTTATCTTCTTTCGTACTTTTTACCACTATTGTGTGGTTTGTTTTGCTTGTATATTTTTTAGAAAATCTCGTTTACCCTTTATTGATCGTATAATTTTTTTATTTTTTGTTTTTAGACGAATTGTAAGTTTTATCCTTCCATTTAATGATTTTTCATGTTAAAAATTTTTGTACCTCTTTTGTTCTTGGAATTTTCTTTTGTATTATATTTTTGTTGGTACTTATCACATGTTCTTTTAAATTAGATGCATTTTTTTCTCTGCTTGTTATTTTGTTATTAAATTTTTATTTACTTGAATTATTAAATCTTAATTTGATAGTTTGGCTATTTTATCGCTAACAATATTGAATTTGTTTAATTTATAAAAATAATAACTTATTTGATTTTTTCTATGGATGATTATTAAGAGAACAAATAATTTTTTTTTAAATTGAAATGCACTAAAAATGAATTAATTTAGTTTTGGGATGTTAGGCTTGTCCTAATCCTGCCTCAACCCACTTTACATGGGTTTTTAAGGGTTGGAGTTTTGAAAAATCAATTAAGTGAACATGGGAAATGAAAACTTTATTTATGAACCGTGTCATAAGTTAATAAGTTATTGTGTTGTAATATAGAGAAAAAAAACATGGGGCACAAAATGTGAAATCACAGAGTAATATTATGAGAAAAACAAATTCTAAAATGAAAAATACATATCACATACATGTGTGTGAACACAAGTATGTTCGTGTAAGAAAAAAAGAATCTAAAATGAAAAATATATAACACATATTCACATATATGTGCGTTTGTGTTGCACATATGTGTATATTTGTATGAGCAAAATAGATTCTAAAATGAAAAATATATAATACATATACATGGGTATGTGTGCACGCAACCCAAACTAATAATCGAGTCAAGTTAATTGTAGTCAAAGGTCTAGGTGAGTCAATATGGACCAAAAGTGACTCAAGTCAACCTAGGCCAAAGGATGACCTGAGTAGACCTAGGTTGAAGATTGATATGAGTCTATTAGGATTGCAGGTTGGTCTGAGTCGGTTTCGAACAAAGATTGACTTGAATTGGTCCAAATTGAAGGTGTAGTCAACTTGGGCTGAATGTCGGTCCGAGTTTACCTGGGCCAAAAGTCGAGTCAGTCCAGATTGAAAGTCGACCTAAGTTGGCCCAGACCGAAGGTCAACCCCGTTTGATCAAGACTGATAGTCGATTTAAGTCAGTCAACTCAATTCAAGTTAACTATTTGGCCAAAGAATCAAGTCGAGTCTATTCGAGCATAAGGTCAACTTGAGTCAGCTCAAGTCTAAGGTTGACCCATCCAAAGGTCAAATTGAGTTAGTTTGGGCCAAAGGTAAGATGAATTGGCTCAAGTCAAAGGTAGAGCAAGTTGTCTTAACTAAGTGATCCAAGCTAATGGTTGAGTGATCTAGACTGAAGGTCAATCCAAGTCAACTTGAACTATAGGTCAATTTGAGTCATTCTAGGATGAAGGTTAAAATTTGGACTGTTAGTCGACCTAACTCAACCAATGTTCATGATCGATTCAAGTTGAAGGATAGATTCAAATCATCTTGATTTGAAGGTCGACTTTATCTTTAATTGAAAAATGTTAGGATCTTTCGTTTGAACTGACTCAATTGAACCTTAGTTGATTCAACTAAACCTTCGACCTGGATTGAAAGTTTTGTATTTAGAACCAATTAAATTCGATGGAATCAAATCTATTTTTACTCTAATCTTAATTATTTTTAAGATTAAGCTTTGGAGAATGGAACTTATTGAAACCCTCCTTAAGCAAGCTTAAAAAAGTGATGACATTTAATTTTTTTAAGACTAAGCTTTGAAAAATGAAACTTATTGAAAACTCTCCTTAAGCGAACATTTCTAGAAGTGGATTGAAGCTCAACCATGAACCATATATACACATCTATATTTTAGTTTTAGGAGTTTGTCAATCTTAAATATTCATAAGTTAATTTGACTAAATTATAAATGAGTTAATCATATCAAATTTACTTTAGTTAGATAGTTAGTTTGACATATCCATTTTTAGTAATTAATCTCTAGGAATATAATGTCGTTACGGTGATCAATTCAATCTAATGAGTTATTGACTAATTAATTACTATTTTTTAAACATTATATTAGTATAGATTAGCTTTACTCTCAATCATTTTATTCCAGCATTACTTGTTCCCATCAATATTGTTCAAGTAATTACTACTTACAAAATCTTCCTTGATTTTTACAGGAAAAAACTAACACAAATACAGACCCATAGACATTGATTTTCGTAACGAAATGAAAACTCGCTACGAAAACGAGGACAAACATTGACTACCCGAGGTGTGCAACTCATGAAGCACCGATTTTGAGATCTCTAATCTATAATAATAGCATTGTCGAATTGAATCAATGGATTTCCTGCAGAGTTCAGAGACACCAACGAACATCTAAAGTGTTTGCATAAAAGCAATGTGAATTGAATCAATGGATTTCCGATAAAAAAATTTTGGCACTTATATATTAATTGCTATATTCTGTTGGCAAACACTGCTCTGTTTGTAACAAGAAAAGCGCAATTGAGTTATCTAATTAACAATTGATCTAAAAATATCTCTACAACTAAACCACGTTACGACTTCGAGCCTGTTTGCAAAAACGATGTTCTTTACTCAGCCAATGAATTCCTTCAGCATTAAGCTCGTTGGTTTGGATATCCAAACATAATGTATAACTATTTAAAATCCTTAATGTTAGAAGCACTACCCACAGCACGACTCAACAGAAAATCAACGCACAAATATTGTTGCCGATTTTTACAGCAACTAACCCTAGTACTTCTAAAGTCTGCCATTCGGACCAAAACCCTAAGCATCTTTACCAAATCATTTTTTTTTAAATGGCTTCCAGCCTTAAATCACAGATGTAAGGGTATTTGATTCAAATTGTGAAAATACCAGAGATCACCACAATCATGGCAGCAAAACTTGAATACTTTGAGATAGCAGAGTTCAAAATCATTATATCTCAGGCACAACTTTACCTCAAACAAAGTACGGAAAATTTTATAAGAGTCAGAGCATGCAAAATTCTAAAATGTCTACATCATAAATTATAAAGTGCGCACAAGAAAGGTTGCTAGACATTAATAACCTAATCTTCATCCTCCTCGTCTCCATCTCCACCAGCGGCCTTTTTAGCAGCAGCCTTTTGGTTCCTTCTCTTCACGCGTCCAGGACGACCACCACCAAGTGGACTCGTGAGTGAGAAGTCAATGTGCTTCTGAGAATCAACCCTAACCATGAAAGATGGAATGTTCACCACCTGTCTCCCAACCCTGTCAAATCCCAAACAATCTCAATATAAATTCCAAAAAGAAGCTATCATTCAAAAACAAGTTAAACATACCAAATGATCTCTATACCAAGTCACACAATTTACTCAACGAAAATCAATCCATATATTAGGAAAAAGATCAATATTACAGTAAACCCGCAACTACACGAGTTCAGTATATATTTAATAATCAAGCGGTAATTATGCAACAAAGCTACACGATAAGAAATCAATTCATAGTGAAAATCAATAGCATTGCATATGATTAAAAATAAATAACGAATCCTATTGAATGAATACTGTAAGAAATTAGACCTGATGTGCCTCTGCCTGATGAGGACTCTGGCGTGATGAATGGACTTGGCCATTCCAGACTTGAAAACGAGGGTTTGGAGGCGGCGTTCGAGAAAGTTCTCGACGGTGAGGGCCAACACGTAATCGAGCTTGTTCTGCGTCTCGTCGAGAAGTCCGTAACGGAACATTCTTCGGAGAAGCGCTTCACCCTCGAAAATTCGGCGCGGGTTCTTCTCATCCAGTGTCAACAGATTCCTGGCATTGTTACGGATACGGCTGAGGGCGTACTGAACCCTCCACAACTCCCTCTTGCAGCGAAGCCCGTACTCCCCAACCAGCTTCAACTCGGCGTCCAAACGTTCCTTTTCGTATGGACGACGAGGCTTCTTGAAGGTTTTCCCATCTATTCAATTCCAAACAATCAAATAACATATTCAATTGTGTTCGAAATGATGCCTCATTCTCAGATCACAAATATCAGAATGAGATTAAATACAAAGAAATTTCGTACAAACGAATGCACAGAATATAGATAGGTAGATGCATTGAGTGCAATGTAAAATACTCACAGTTGCGGTAGAAGGAAACGTGCACCATGGCTCTTCTCTTGCTGCTTCTCAACCCTTACGGTGCACCAGGTTTTCGCTGCTAGGGTTCAAAAACAGATTCCTTTTTATTTGATCTCAAAACCCTAGTTCTGAGAAGGCCAGACTTTCATTACAAGGCCCATTCCACGACCCATCGTTCGCAAAGGCCCGCAAGAAGTTTGTCTTGTGTCTCGCTTTGACAAAAACATTTATTATTAATAAAGGACACTCATTTTTTTTTCTAGACTCTCATATTTTCCGAAAATTTTACATGAATAGCTAAATTAATTTTTTTCATTAATATTAAATTATATATATATATATATATATATATAATTTTTCTAAAAATATTGCTTCTTATATAATTTTGGAAATTATATTATTATTCATATATCAACTTTAATATCACATTAGTATCTTATGTGAAGTTTATTTTGTTTTATATTAGGTTTGGTTGGAGTCCTAAAAAAAGAATAAAAGATTGATTTGAATTTATTTAAAGAGAATGAAAAGAAAGTACAGTAATTTTGTCTGGTAAAAAAAGTAATGAAAATAAGTAAAACATTTATTAATCTGCGTGATTAATATTATTAAATTAAAAAGTTATTTTTTATTTATAAATTATAATATTAAAATTGTTCATAGTGATTTCAACTCAGTTTCACCAGTATCAAGATCAGAAACGCTATTTCTAAGGAAGGTGGATTGAATAGTCGTTGAAACCCAATTAAGATTTTCTCCTTCTTCTCGTACTTATGCCCCTTTTGCATGTTCTTGCTAAAGTCACACCTTACATTGTACTTCAAACGAATTTTAGAACAGTTATGAATAGCAAGAAGAATTTGAATGGTTAAACTCCACCATTCTAGTGTCACATCCATGTATATATTTTTCAATTTCTCTCTTTTTAAAGAATTGAGTTTTGGGGCAAAAGATGAACCGTTTATGCTGAAGTAGCACTAGGAATGTTATCTACCATGAAAATCTATTTTTTGAGATTATAATTTTGTTTAGCTTTTGACTAGGCTGCACCTGGAGCTGTACAGTGCCAGATTATTAATATGACGTTTTCCGGGGTTGTTCCAATGCACAATGTTATCCTCAAGCTCGAATCACCGGCAGACTGCAATTGTGGGTAGGACTTAGGCTGCATTAGAAATATGGTTAAGGAAAACTACGGTGTGAATTTTCCTCGTGATTTAATGGTAGATGTGTTTTAGATAATAAATTTGCATGTGAGTGTTGAGTAGTAGAAAAAGGTACTCTGGTTGCAATCACTAGTTTATATTTAATGGTTGCTTTAACGATTCTGTGGCAGCGTGTTGAAATTAGCAGACTTGTTAAGCAATGTAAGATTGGATTGGATTAGATTCGGATTTAATCCGACCAATTTAGCACAATCTAAATTTCGGACTAATTTGGTGGGTTATTAGGATTATCCAATTTTACTTGTTCAAACTACTACTAATCCAAATTTATTGTAACTCAAATATTTTTTTCAGATTCCTCCGGTTGAAGGTTTTTTGTTCACGTCTAGTAGAAAGAGATAATAATAATTTTGTTAAAGATGCTTATGATTGAAAACTTGGTTCCAAGTAAACTTCGTAGGGACAAAATCCCATCCTATGGGATGCATTTGTTTGCTAGTTATCACTAGTGTATCCATTTCTATCGACTACTAAAATAAAGTCTTGTCGAAGAGCCAAATTCTGAGGTCGTCTTATTATCATTATAAATCAAATATTATCTTAAGGACAAAAATATATATACAAACTACATACCAAAGTCCATTTTGTTATCATCAAGTACTAACCAAGCACCACGAGATCACATGATACACCGCCCCAGGCTCTAACATTAAAGGCAAAGAGCCTAAAAATTAAGATTGTATCCAATCCAAGCACAACAAAACCACCAACGTAGTAATTTTGTACTCGGTATTTAAAGTTATACTGACAATAAAGAACATCAACAACCACCAAATCTTTCTCAATGAAGATATCACGAACAAAATGGTACTAGTAATTTCAAATCCTAAAATCTTAAAATCCGTAAATGTTACTCCCTTAAGTTAGTTGCGCATCAGCCTTTTTAGTTACTCCATCTGTTTACGTCTGGCATGAATATTTTAGTTTTAGTTTTTACTTCTAGTCAGGCTAATTGATGACTATAACTTTCATTTACAAAAACATGTTTTAGCAATGAGAGCTCTAGTGCCATGACATAATTGCATTCCTATATAACATTGGTGTGGTTTTGTTTGGAATGTAACAAAATGAGATAAAAAAAATCAACGAATTTCTGCTGTTGAACTAACATTATATATCCATGGGTGTCATAGCCATTATACAAAACATAGATGACTAATCCCAAGCTAGCTACAGGATAATAATAACTCGATAAAGGGTTGAAAAAAAAAGTCAAAGTATAGCCACAGAGAGGGTAAAACAAAATATGAGTAACATGTACACTCACGAAAGACAGAAATTACATGATTGCAGTTAATAAGTCTCATCATACGCTGTATAATAACCGCCACCCCTCCTGGATTTATCAGCCTGCAAAGCCATGACACCATTAGCCCAAGTCGGATACAAAAACAAAGCAAAATTACAGAATAACTGGGTTCTATAGATGGAAATACCCTATTGATCAGATTCTCAAATGCATCAGTTCCATTCTCTTGGATGTACTTCTCTGCAGCAGTTAGAATGTCATCTCGCTTACCAAAGGTGTCCTTTTTCCTTGGAACGTACCAGATGTTAATGGTTTGAGGATTGACATATATAGGTCTCACGTAATGCTCATATACATAAGCTGCACCGCTAAAGTAAGGAAGGACCAACCAGCAGGTTGCAATCAGCTTTGCATAAGGCCATATCGGAATCCTGAAATACGTAGATGTGAAAATTCAGCCACATGTTAAATAGATTACCCTGCACCCTTCTAAATATATTTGTCACAACTAAACTAATACAAAAGCTTGATATAACAGAAAATGCATTAAAGTAATTCAACATTCTCTGGTTACACTATGAAAAATATTCTCAGTGAAGCCTATTCTAGTGCCTTCCATAATAGCTCATTGCATTCATGCTTATGTACTAATATGCACATAATAATTCGGCAGTTTCTTTTTTTTAATTTCTCTTACCACAAATTACATCCTAATTAATCATCAAAAAGACTAAGATTTCATGAACATCCCCAAATTGACAGGACTCCAAAGTCAGCCTTACCCCCTAAAACCAAGTAACATAAATTAACTAAAAACAATTTCTCTAGAAAACCCAACAAACTTATCACAGCATTTATAGAGTACTCATCAACCTTCAAGAATAATTAACCCAAACAAGAAAAATGATAAAAGAGATAAAAAAAATGGTGGCATACCATTCAAGGACTTTTGCAAATGTAAGTTCAAAGAGGGTGATTAAGGAATAGAGAACCCAGTAAGTGAGCCATTGCTGATCATCAATAGGAGACTTGGTCTCAATTGCCCTAATCGAAGCATATCTGCATTATAATACAAAAACCCACGCCAATCAGGAATCACTCCATCATTCTCAAACGACATTTTGACCTAACATTTCGATGAAATAAATGCAAACAAAACATTCAACAAAACAAAATCCTAATTGTTGGGAAAAGAGGGGGATTTTGAGATTGCACTTACAGAGGATAAACAAGACTAACCACAGGCCTGAAATAGAAACAAAAAAATAGACAATGTAATATATCAGTCTTAAAGAAAAAGAAAAGGCAAATTAGAGAGAGAGACATAAAAGTAGGAGAAACATACCCAGCAAGGACATCGAAGTTTCTGAGAAGCACCTTGAGGAAATTACCAGCCCCAGATCCCATTTTGATGTATAGAGTAATTGCTTCTATTAAGGGCTTAACTTTTTTGAGTGGCGCTTCTCCGATCACTTCTCTATTCTCACTGGCACGAAAAGAGGAAAAAAAGAAAAAGAGGGTGTGAAGTGCTGTGTGCGCAATTTAGCACTGTGGGTTGCGTGTAAGAGAAAAAAAACCAGACAGATGAAGAAAAAGCAAGAGCTAGCGGTGGTGAAAGTAACAAGAAAAGAGAATAATTGAGCAGAGTGGAATTGCGGTGAGAAGTTTTTTTCTTTGTATCCGATACTACAATAACACTATCTGCATCTCACCGTGTATTACGATTAACGACCTCGATTTCATCCGTGGTTGGAATCGATTGCGGAACACCGTGGTCCTCTGCCAGTGAAGTTTTCTTCCATCACACTTTAATTAGCTGGGTTGGTTCACCAAATAAACATTTTGGATTAACCTAGGTGCTAAATAACGCTTAATTATATAATAAATAAACCGCTCTAATTTTTTAATGTAATTTAGTATTGATATATTCATTCATTTTCTAGAGAAACAGGTGTGATAATATTCTTAAATATGATCATTTCTGAAACTATTTAATTTTATGTTATTTGAATAAAATTTAAACTGACAAGTCAATTTGAAGTGAAGGAAAAGCATCTTGGTTGCCGTGTATCAAGAAACTGCTGCCACCGACACTGTCCTAACTAAACTACCAACTCTTTTTTTTTTATTTTCTTTTGTTTTCTTAAAACATTACTTTACAATATGCTTAATGTAAGGGCTTTATCCTTTGTGCTTCTTTTTTCTATAATAACTTCATTTTTGTGATTAAAAAAATAACTTCCTCTGTTCTGTATTAATATTTTTTTTATTATGGAGAGGATTTTAGTTTTATATTATGTAAAGTGGGAAGATTATACAATAATTATAAAGATTAAAAAAATAAGAATGGAATATGTTTTTAGTTTTTAAATTAATAAGGGAATTTGTTTTTAGTCTCTTTTTCAATCTAAGGGTCATTTTGGTCCTTTTTTTTCAGGAAAACTTAATTTTTCGTTCTCCAAAACTAATAGCATTAAAAAGAAGATGAGGTGGTTAACATCTAACCACGTCTGAATTCATCTTCTTTCCTAACTTTCATCACGTGTGATTGCATGTATGATGACATATGTTCAGTGATGAGTCTGTCACCGAAATTAGGGCGGTTGTACTTCTTAAATTTAGGATTTATTTACACGAATGAGAATTGGGGTTCTTATAGTTAACATTAGTAACTCTCTTGAACCTAAATCGCGATTAGGGTTCGTGTTCCATCAATTTGCTTTCGCAATTGTTGTGGTGTGCATTTGGGTTCCAATGCTTGGTGTGTGTAAATTATTTACTTTGGGTTTACTATGGATTCAATTTTTGTTGTAGGATTACCAATGGTTTTTGACGTTTCTCTGCATCACATGGGGAAGTTCATGAAGAATAAGGAAGTACAATATGTGGGAGGAGAAATACATGTTATAAAAGGAATTGATCTAGACAGGTGGTCTTACTTTGAAGCAGTGGGATTTGTTAGAGAATTCAAGTATGATGCAAAGTTCAAGCTATGGTGGAAGAAGTCAAAACAAAAGGCCATGAACAACCTGAGAATACTCAGTGATGACAACGAAGCAATGTTTTTGGCTAACTATGCAGAGGAAAATAACGATGAGGTTGAAATCTTTGTCCAACATGTCCAACCTAGTCAGCCAGTTGAAGTTAACTTTCTTACTTTTGGTGAACAGGCACATGAAGTAGAGATAAAGGAGATAGAGGAAGAGGTAAACGTGGGTGATGAAGAACATGTTATTGTGGATGAAGAACATGGTTATGTTGTTGAAGAACATGGCAATATGGATGAAGAAGATGGTTACTTGGATGAAGAAGATGTTTATGTTGGTGAGGTGGAGGGGAATGTGGAAGTAGAAGACGTCCTAATAGATTACAAAGAAGAAGAGAGGAATGTTGGGGGAGAAGATGTAGAGAGGGGTCAGGATGAGGAAGAGGAAGAGCAAGAGGAAGAGGACAACATGTTTAAGGCCGAACTGGTGGACAATGTAAATGACAATGAAAAGGAAAGAATGGAAAATGATGATGATGATGGGTTTGGGATGGAGAATGATAGGGAGGAGGCAGAGAGAAGAAATATTAATCCTGTTTTAGATAGGTGGAGTAGAATGAAAAAAAAGAAGAACAAAACTGTCAGGAGAAGATACCAAGAGAGTGAGGGGTCATTTATGATTAACGAAGAAGTTGGAGAGCATGAGATAAATGATGATTACAATTCAGGTGAGTTGTCTTCAAATGTAGATAGTGATGAGGCTGAGTGAGAATAAGAGGAAGTTTCCAACGTATAGAGTAAATGATATGACCAAGAGCTTCAAATTTGAATTGGGGATGGAGTTTAAGTCATTGAAAGATTTTAAAAGTGTGCTACAGGAGCATAGTGTTTTAAATCGAAGAGAAATGAAATTTGTGAAGAATGATTTGAAGAGAGTGAGGGTAGTTTGTAAAAAGAGATGTGGTTTTCTAATCATGGTTAACAAGGTAAAAGGTAACCAAACTTTTCGAGTGAAAACATCGGTTGGGTGTCGCAAGTGTGGAAGATGTTTTGGTAACAAAAGTGTCAGTGTACAATGGATTGCACAAGTATTGGTAGACAAATTTGTAAATGTTGGAGGCATGATTGTGAACTAAATCTTAGATGAAATAAAGAAATAATTTAGTATTGGAGTAACTCCCTAGAAAGCTGCAAGAGCAAAGCAAATTGCACTGGATTCTTTAGTGGGTGATGGAGAACGACAATATGGTCGTCTTTATGATTATCTGGCTGAATTGTTAAGAGTGGAGGCTGGAACCTTTAAGATTAAAGTCAATCAACCCCAACCCACTTTTTCACCAAGGTTTGGGTCATTTTACATGTGTTTAGAGGGCTATAAAGAGGGTTTTTAGGTAGTTGCAGGCCATTCAGTTGTTAGTGGTAGTGCCAAGCGATCCTAATGACCAATATTTCCCACCAGCTTTTGTTGTGGTTGAAAATGAATTCAAATACACATGGAGGTAGTTCTTGACATTGCTATTGGATGATATTGGGGCATTGATTGTCGACACTAGATCTTCATTTCGGATCAGCAAAAGGTAACTTTAAATTAAAGTTGATTTTGTAATTTCATTTGATTATGTACTAAAGGATGTTGTTATTTCTTTGCAGGGATTAATGACAGTATTTGATGTGATCTTGAATGGGGTGGAGGACGAGCTATGTTCAAGGCATTTGTACAACAACTCATTAGTGTAAAAACGTTGTTCAACATCACCCTTTAGACGTCGGTTAAGGGTAAAAGCGATGTATATTAATTTCTGGTGGCATTTTCGTAAATAAGTTGACCATATAGGCGTCCGTTAGAAGGTTCCCCGACGTCTATATTATTTTAGACCTCGGGGACCTCCCATTTGACGTCTATATGTCTGACAGTTCGGTGAAAAGTCATTTCTTTTAGAAATATAAATGTCGGTTCGGAGGGGCACCTACGTCTATATGGCAGAAATTAATCGTTGTTCATCTACCTATTAAACTATAGACGTCGATGAACCTGCTACCTAATGCCTATATGTCTGCCGGGTAAAATCTTTTCCGCCTCTTAGACGTCGGATCCCGCCGGAATGACGTCTAAAGACAATTATAGACGTCCTTTGCTTGAGTAACGGACGTTTATAATCTAACCAGGTGTTGAAAAAGTCATTCGTTTCTGCCAACTAGACTTCTCATCCCGCCAGACTGACGTCTATATATAACACAAATGTTAATTTTTAAATACAATGGACGTCATATCAGTGACGCACCCAACGTATAATCGATTATAGACGTCGGGTTTGTGTCCAACTGATGTCTAATTTCTTGTTAAATAACTGTGAAAACCAGCAATTTGCGATCAACAGTTTCATCGTCTTCGCCTTTTCTCTCCGTTGCACTGCATTTCCAAGTGTGTTTGATCTCCTTTTAACCATTTAAAGTTGTTTTTACTNCGATTAAAGTAATNTTTGATGTATTATCTTTCATTTGAACCGATTAAAATGAGTTTCCCTTGTGTTTTGGCGATTAA
>NC_028357.1:35802124-35836429 GCF_000741045.1 Vigna radiata var. radiata
TTTTTGATGTATTATCTTTCATTTGAATCGATTAAAATGAGTTTTCGTTGTGTTTTGGTGCGGTTTTTTTGTGTCTTTGGGGTAGCATAGTGCACCTTCTCCCTTTGCTAGTTTCCTCGTAAGAAAAACTTGCATTTTTTGGATCTCTCATGGCATTTCAACCGAAAGACGAACTTGGGTTGTTGCTTAAGTCCATTCCAACCACCAACGAAAAAGAATACGGGTTACATATGGAAATAATTTTCCATTATACCTTCACAGTACGCTCCTTTGCATCCATACATTGGATACCACCCCATCTTTGACTTGTACATTGGCCAAAATTCATGATTTTTTATAACATTCACATGCAGTAAATTCTCTGGATCCAATCCCAAAGTATGTTCACCATTTTGCAGGTTCGAAGAGTTAGATACGCTGATGGCGAATCTTGGTTGGGTAATTTTTGCGAGAGGGTTGTGTGTTTTTTTATTCGCGATGAACTTGCAATTAAGGTTCCTAATTTGGGGTTTCTTATCCTGCAATTAGTGTTCATCTGGAATTTGGTTTTGGCAGGTTCTCGATGGCTATGGATGAGGTTCAATTTGGGTTTCTTCAGGTCTCTTCGGTTTCTTGCAAATTTCGAAGGAGGAGATTGGTGGAGGAGCTCGTGTTTTTGTTTCTAAGTTTTTTCGAAAGTCTAGTAGAGAAGATGGTGTTTTTTTTTTTTTTTTCATTTTGTTGTAGTTGCACATGGAGGAGGAAAATGTGATATGGTTGTTAGGAAGAAGTTGGTAGCCTTTGAGGTGATCTGAGGTGTTGACGGAGGTGGTCTGAGGTGTTGACGACAGTGATTTGTGGCTCTAACGTTTCTTGAGGTGGAAGATGAAGCTAATATGACAAGCAATTTTTTTTTAATTAAGAATTGACACGTTATATTACCTAGTGTGCCACGTATGAGAAAAAGTGGACAACTCATTAAGTTTTGGTCACCGTTACTTACATTCTTCCTTTTTTGAGAGATTAAAAGACGAGGGACCAAAAGAGATATTAAACCTAATTATTTTTATTATTTTTACAGTTTTTTTTTTTACGGATCCATGTTGTGTTACATGAAAATGGTAGTGTTATATATTATTGCTTTTATTTAATTTGATTTTTATATTTATTTTTTGAATTAATTGAGTTTTAATTTTTTAAAATTGAACAATATTGTCACGGTTTAAAATATAGTTGAATTAAGTAAATTTACCTATAAAAATAAATAAATTATTAAACTTGTTATATTTTATAAAAAGTTATTTTTATTTTACATAATGTAAATATTATATTCCATACATCCTTCAACTGCTAAATCTTATTATAATGATGGGTTTATGTATTATATTCTATATATAATTTTTGAGATGTCACATATAACACTTTACTGACATATGAAAAAAATAAAAAGATTTAAATAAAATAAAACCTAAAATACTACAAACTAATAAATAACATTTACACAGATAAAGATGTTAACTTTGTTTATATAGATATTATGTAAATGATTAAATTGAATCTATTTAACACAAAAATTAAACTTAATAAAAAAAGATAAAAGAATAAACAAAATAAAACTAACAAATGAACTAAATTATTAATTAAGTCTTTTTTATTCAATCATGAGCTGATTTCAGAAATAAAGCAATGGCCTGTTTGTCCTATCCTTCAACTCTGAAAGCGAGAGCACACATGATATTAATGGAACATGATTAATGGGATTTTTAGAATAATAATGTTGGCATGTCAAGGGCGGAAGAAAAAGTTTCGTACAAGAAAACATTGCATCCCAGAATAGACGAGTTCATTCATCAGATGGGGTCCCGAGAAAAGCACGTAAAAACGTTTCTACAAGTAACTAGTGGCTTTCAGCCATAAGAAAACAAAGCAAACAAGTGAGATTCTCTTGGATCATTGAATATATATAATTTATACATGAAATCTCCACAGAGACATTGCTATAGGAAAGCTAGTTGGCATGATAAACCAATGCCGAAACTATACAAATTAAATTGAAGTTTGGTAGCTATCCAAGCAGCTGTGATGGCCATGAATCTGCTGCTGTGGGATACCTTGCATGTGGTTTACTGACAACAGAAGTAGAATTTGGAGCTACTTCGCTAACATTAGGAGCTGGAAACGAAGCTTGAAGATCGGGAAAAGGGACAAGCAAAACTGCAGATCCTTGCTGCAAGTTAGGTTCCATAGTATGCAATTGGAGACTCTGTCCTGGAAAATTTGCCTGCTCCAGTGGCTCAAGTTCCAAATGGGGAGGTACATTCAGATCAGGTTTAGATTGAGCAACTCTTGCCTGTATCTCTCCTTGAAGTTTCTCAATTTGAGTTTCTAGACTACAATTCTCCTCCTTCAGCTCATTTTTCTCCATGGTCACCTGCTCAAGGAAGGAAGGCAATCATGTGAAATCCAAAGAGATACAAGGCTACATTGTGACATTACATAAACTTTTCAATTTAAAAAATATGATGAAATGTTAATTAGCTCAAGGAACTGACCGAAATATTAAGTAAATATAAAGTATTTCATGTCACTCACATGTTATTTAACACTCTCAATAGGGTAAAAATGAAGGAGGAAAAAGAGAGTCAATCTTACATAATGAGATTCAGACAACAGTGTGACATTCTCTTTCTTGAGGGACTCGATCTGAGAGAGCAAGTCTTTTAGCAACCTAGCCGCTTCACACAATATAGAAGCCTTTCCACTGTTCTCATTCACTTCTATCCTCACAAAAAAAAAAAAAAAATCCCAAGACAAGGAAGACAAAAAAACACTTAAAATCATGTTGAGTACTAAGAAACCAAAAATGTAAAGTTTGAACATATTCAAGATAAATGATAGTGGCATAAGAGGGTTACCAAGTGCATTGGCAAGATCAAGAAAGAGTTCATTCAAATGTTCACGTTTCATTCTCTCCCTTTCAGCCTTGTGAATTTTTCTGGGGACTTTCCCTTGGTTCATTTTACCAGAAGAAGACCTGAAGCAAATCAAGTTTACAAGAACTTAATCCAGATGAAGAACCTGTAATCCCACGTAAAACTACTCATGCAAGACATGAATTTGTAATTTCACATAGAATAGTCATGCAAGAGAAGTGAAAAAGTAGTTATATCAGTCCTGTTCTCCTCTATTGATAGACTTCTCAGTATGTAATTATCAGAGAAGAAAATTAAGAAAGTAAAATAAATTAAGTTTCTCCCATATATTAAAATTAGTTTAAATATTAATCAAAAACAATTTTTTGGAAAAACTATGTGAAGAACTTCTATAAATTAGTTATTTTAAATTTTAGAAGAAAATACATTTATTTCCTTTTCTTATAAGTTATTGTTTTAGAAGTTTATCCAGGACTCCACAATAGTTCTGGTCAAGTCTTAATTTTAGTCTTAACAAGTACAGCCAGACAAAATAACTAATAGTTGTCCTGCACAGAAGAATAAATGTTACAATTATATTTGCATCAAATCAATAGATCAAATGTTTCAGACAATTTCAGTTTATTTGTCCATATGAATTTGAACCAAAGAAGTACATAAGGAATTGTCACTGTGAAAAAACCTACCAGCCTTATCACATTCTTTAGAAATGAGAGACAACATGAGCATAACGATCGTATTTTTTCAGTTGTAGCAATGAAATGACACATCACCATTAAAACATGAGAATAGCTTACCTGCTTTTTGATGTCCCAACAACTGCAGGAGCCACACCCTCTGATCCCATGTGAACAAAGCCTTCAGCAACAAAATTTTAAAATTTCCTAAACTGGAAAAGAAAAACTACTTCAATACTGCACTTAATCCTCTTATAGAAAGTAAGGACTAGTAAATTGAACACCGAAATAAATACTGAATTTTCTTTTTTTAGTCGGATACCAAAGGAAAATCCATGTTTTTTGATACAATCAATTCCCTCACAGGCAATCCAATCAGATAAAGCTATGGAGAAAAGAAGGAGCCAAATTCTCAATTTTGATTTCACAGTTCATAGCAGCGAAACAGAGTATCAATAAATTCAGAGCATAAAAGGAGATAACTGAATAAAACAAAGAAAACAGAAAAATTGCATAATCGCATAAGAGAAAGTGGTTTTGCTTACCTAACGCGCTAAGGAGACTGAACAGAAATAGAATTGGAACAGTGAAATTGAAGGATAGAGTTTGGAGTGAAAAAAAGAAAGTTAGAAAATGAGAATTAGGGCACAAGAGAGAGGAAAGAAGATTGGATTGTGGGATGGCGTGTGGCGGGAGAGCACCTGTCACACGAAGGCGCGTGGCCAGGTCAAGCTCGTTCAGTGCAATCAACAATCATCAATGAGTTCGCCACGTGATTTTCTTTTAAACATTTTTTATTTACACAACATGATTTTATTTATGATTTTAACATAAATTTTTATTATGTTTTGTTATATTAATTACAGTTAACTTACTATCTATCCAAAATATATTTCAAAACATTTATTATTTTATCCCATAATTTACTATTGGTGCAGTATAATTAATTATTGTTATATCATTTCTTACCATCAAAATGCTAGAAAAAACACTACACAGTCAACAATTTCTTTTTTGAAAATTTTACTTGAATACCAACAAATTTTCCTACTTCTATAACAAATAATAAAGAAACAATATTTTGAATTTCATTTAAATTATTTTATATTTTAAAATAAAAATATGACATGATAAGTGTTAGATAGGGATTTATATCTTAAGAAAATATATTATAATGCATATTTGTATAAAAATTTATAAATGTTAAAAATTAAACATTTTCTCTTATTAATTTTTGCTGAAAATGTAAGAACAGAGGTGTTGCCATCTAAAACTTAAAAACTTTTGAGTCCAAAAATATTTATAAAAATCACAATGGAAATCACAATCTTATTTGTAAGTTAGAAAACTGATTTGTTTGACAACTTTGTTAAACTTAAATTGTAAAAGTACTATTGTTAGAAAAGCTCATAAAATTGTTTTTCAAAATAAATTAATTTAAACTCTATAAATAGCTTTTTTTACTTACCCAACTCTCTGGTCTAAATTTATATTTAACAAATGAAACCAGAGTTTTGATTTGTTTCCAATTTTCATATCATATATTCAAGTCAATGTTGTTAAATATTAAAAGTTATTTTATTGAGACTTGAAATTTTATTATCATTTAATATGTATTTTTCATTTTAAAAAAATTTGAATAACTTTATAATTTTATTTTTACATTAAAATATCTGTTCCACTCTAGGTTTCAACCATAATTATTTAAAAAAAGTTACAATATTTTTTTTTCCATTTTCTATGTTGTTGAAGTCATTATTTAAGTTTTCAATTACAACCTTAATATAAATTTTGAATACTTGTTTAAGTTAGTTGTATATTATATATATTTTAAGTTTCATATTTAAATAATGATAATACAAACGTACATTTATGCTTTGGAGTATATTTTTCTTCTGTACTAAAAAATAATTATTAAAATAAAGGTGATTATTAACAATTTTTATAAATAAATAAATAATAGTATTATAATTTTTAAAATATAAAAGTAAATAATTTTATAGCGGTAAGAGTTAAGAAATTATATAGTTATTTTTAAATCGAGGAGTTAGACTATCACTTTTAAGGTTAGGGATTGTATAATCATAATAATAAAATAAAATTATTTTAATCAGATAAAATTTAAAATAACATAGTTAAAAAGGAAACAAAACACTGTTAGAAAATAATATAACAATACACGTTAAATAAACACTAATACAGTATAATTAAAAATAAACATCATTAAAAAATGATATTACTATTTATACTAATATTAATTATATTGAAATTAATATATATATATATATATATATAATCTTAATTTTAATTTTTATATATTTTTAATTGCATAACTTAACTATGAAAAATGTTGAGTTGCTTAGGTTATTTATTTTTTTAAAATTTGTTTTTCTGTATTTTAAAATTCATCATTAAATTTTACATCTCTGTTTCTTAAATTTGAAAATCGCTTTTTTCTTCCTACATTTTTATAACAATTACATCAAGAACTTAAAAATAGAGTTTTAGAACAGATAAGTGTTTTAAAATAATACAACTGATCAATTTATTGTAAAATAAGTCGATAAAATAAATATAATTTTATATTGTCTATTCTTCTCTTAAAACACAATTCATCTTTCTAGAATTCATTTTCTAAATTTTATCCACATTCTCTTTACATTTTTTTACTCTCTGATCCTCTGTTTAACGATCAAGAGGTTCTTAGAGGATCACGGCGAAATACTCTCCACTTTCAATCGATTGATTCTCTGTTTAGAGCAAATAAAGTTTCTTTTTTGATTCTTGGCTAATTATGGATCTTAAGATTTCATTCCAATCATCATTTCGTCAATTGTAGACTTTTTCCTAAAATTCTTTGTGGTGGAAGCTTCGGACGTGTATTTGTAAAGTTGTCATAGTTTCTCTACGGTAAGGGAAGCTAATTCATCTTTAATATATGAAATAGGATGTGAAAATTATGTTTTGGATGCGTGATATAATTGCATGATGTTTGGGCAAATTGAATTGATAATTATGGTAACTTTGGTGTTTAATGACGTGTTTATGATTGTATGAATGTATGAAAATGTCGGTATGTTGGAATTGGAGTGGAATGGAATCCAAAGTTGTAATGAAAATGATATAGTGAATAGAAAGGAGTTTAGATACTGTTTTAGGATTTAAATTGAAGGAATTGGTATACTAGTTTTTGGAATAATGAGCATGATATAAAATCTGCAGTTTGGGTAATTGTTTTGAAGTGGTTTATTACTGGGTAGTATCATAAGATTGGTTAAATAAAGAAGGTTAAGTGAGGGTTAGAATATGAGTTCATTTTCTACCGTTTTAGAGTGAATTGGGGGTTTTGATAGGTGAATTTTTGAGGAAATTGTGATTTAATAATAGTAGGAGTTTGGAGACTACTTTGGAGTTATTTAAGACTTGTTAGGACTTTTAAAACAGTAAAAATCTGATTTATTATGTAGTAGAGGTCTTTTGAGGGTGTATTTGCATGGTTTTTGGTCAAAAGGAGGGGTTTTAGGTAGTGAATTTCTAAGGGAGTGATTTTGGGTGGAATTGGAGAATTTAGAGTCTATTATTAAGTCATTTAAAACTGGTTTATGCATATTGTGTAGTGAAATGGTTATTAGAAGAAATAGAAATGAGTTTGGGTAGTTTAGAGAAGTTGTTTTGGTTTGAAATGGTCATTTTGAGTTAGAGATGATTTTTTGAGATGTCCAGTGTCTATAAGGTCCTAGGGAGTAGTAGAAGTTGGGGATAGGGTGTCCAAGGTGAAAAAAAATGGGGGGTATGTTTCTGATATGGCTCTTGAGCGCTTATGGTCTGGGGGTGCCTGGGTAGCCCTCTAATCGCAATGCGTCTGAGCGCCCATGGTTTGGGGGCGCCTGAGCGCCAGGCAACATTTTTTTTTCCAGGTTGATTTTTAGGCATTTTGTGATACTTGAGTTGGTTGTTTTTTGATTCTTTTATGTATGTCTCATGATTTGCTATATTTAGATGAAATGTATAATGAGGTTATCAAAGTGTGAATGAAACAATTGTGAATGTGAATTCCAAGGAGGAATCTTTTATTGGTGGTTTTATGCGAGATTAGTATAAACTGTAAGAAGCCGATATGGAGGTTATCCTAATGCTCTAATGATCATCCATGCTCAATTAGAGTGATGAGTCATGTAGTGAGAGGGGTAGGAGGTCCTAGCCTGGAAGCCTTTCTTCATGGTGACAAAGGACGTTTTAAGGACTAACCTTGTGTGACAACTTTGAGTGGGTCAGTTGTTTCACCACATAGGTGCAGAACCTTCCACGGCTCGACAATTATACTTTATAAAAAAGGGTTTGACCATGTATGAGTGAGTTGATGTGAATAGGAATGATGTCCTTCTTATTGCGTGTTTGAAATTTGTATTTGTACTTACTTTAATATATGAATAATCTTTTTACAGCTTACCCTTCTTGTATGTTTTTTTGGTTGTTTGTTCTATGTGTTACTCTTTTAGCGATAATCATCTAGTGAGTGTGAGCAGAGCCTGATGATGTGACATTTGAGCAAGCATTAGGTGGAGGGGATGCTGATGTGTAGTGATTTTAGTATTTTAATTTCATTAGTGGTTATCTTTTCTTGGTGGTTTTTGATATACATTCTTGTACATAGTCTTGATACTTTTAATTGTTGTATATAGAGTTAGTTTTATGGTTACTTATAGAAATAATTTTATATTTCTTTTTCAACTTGTTAATTGATCTATTTTATTGATTTTGTGATATTTTTTTTATGGTTTCAATACTATGTTTCGGATGTTACAATTACTAGTTACACTCCCTATGACTTCTAAAATACTCATGCATCCCAATTCTGAAAAACCAAAAAAAAAAAACTCACTCACATGATCTTTGACAAAAAGAATAATAAAAAGTGACAATGCGGCACATGATAATGTGGTTGACTTCAATGGTGGCAGAGTGGAATGATCTGCAGATAGCAATAAAGGGGTGTAGGAAGAAAATATTTCTTTTAGTATTGAAGAGATCTTAGGCTTAAAAAAAAGAACTCCAAATCCTGTGAGTAAAGAGACAGTAAAACCCTTGTAATTATTTTCATTTTAAATACATATACTTTTAATCTCTATAAAAGAAAAAAAACGCACTTTTAAATTTTTAGTGACAGTTCTTGAATTTATCCCATTACTAAAAAAAAGTAGTAATTGAGTTGCCAGTGTTAGAGAATTCTGCAAAAGACTTATTGTGGTGTCCAGAAGGATGCATAAGATAAATGCAAAGCTACATGAATTTTTTCAAGTGTGTGCCAACCAACTTTCCATGGGAGCCATGGGACCATCTTTGCCATGTCTATTATTTTCCTTTTACTGTTATCAAACTCAGTTTCTTATTTTTCTCATTTAGTCTTTTTAGTTTCTTCGGTAGTTAGAAAAGTGTTAAAATACACCACCGCACTAAATGTATAGATAAAATGTATACCATGCCAAAATAGTAAAATTTGTTCATACCTGAATTATAATTTTTTTCAAATGATAGAAAAATGTTGAAATAATCGTACTTGTTAAAAATGACCACCTTTTAATTTATTATTATAATTTTTAAATTAAACTCAAAATATAAAAAATTTATTAACTTATATATATATATATATATATATATATATATATATATATTGATTTCTAAGTCTCTTATTTATAAAAATAAAGATCCCAAATAATATTGTAAGATAATCTGGATCCAATGTATCTAGATAAAATAAGATGGACTCAAAGTAATCTAGATAAGATAAAGTGAATCCAATGTAATTCAGATGAACCAAATTTCTCGAAAAATAATCTTATCTGATAGACATCTAAGATAAAATGTGTAATCATCTTCTTCTTGTAAGAAAACATCTTCTTTGTATAGAAGGAGAAACAACTAAATAAAATCTTTTTAATCTTTTAATAACCATGAGTTTCTAAACTTTCTCTAACACTCTTTCTTTATTATTTCTTGGTTTTAGTAGATTAAGAAAGACAAGGAAGTATGTTAAAATGTCTTTTTCATTACTATTTTAGTTATTTGTATTTATTGTTTCATTCCTTTCATTTTGTATGAAAATGTTTCTGAACTAGTTAATAAATGTTATTGTATTGTATATTTTCTTAACTATGTTTATATTATTTTATTTTTAAATTATTTATTTTTGTTTATTTATTTTATTTGATTTATCTACTCATATATATTCTATTTATTTTTACTTTTGTATTGGTTTTGTTTATTTATTTTATTTTTTGTTATTATATTTGTTTATCACATTTTATTCCATATGTAGCTATTATTTGATTTCTTTAATTTGATTGTTATTTTATTTTAAAACATTACTATTTTATAATTCAAAAATTATATATAAAAAAGGAAAGAAAAAAATAAATATTATTTTATTGAAATTTAGATAAAAGAAAGTAATTTATATGTTTTATTTCTATTGTATATTCTTTATGTTTATCCTAATAATATATATATTATTGGTCAAGAATGACATATCTTGATAGTAATTATATTTTGTGATCATGAAAAATGCTCATGAGTATGTCCGTTCAAAATGAGTCTTAGGTTTGATTTTAATGAGTTGAGATGAAATCAATATAAAAGTGTCTGTGTTTAAAAAGTCAAAGTTTTGTATATTGTGAAATGAAATACATGAACTATGTGGGTCTAAGGAAGCTTTTATTAAGTAGGTAAATATCTGAATAGTTAAAAATAGTGCCTTGAACTAGGATATTCATTGGCTAAATTTGAGACTATCTAATACCTGTTCAATATGTCCAATGTTAAGAGAGTGTTCCTTCCTGCACCTCACCTCCTTCTTCCTGCACCTCCAAATTTACCATTTTTCTTTCATTTAATAAAGTCAAAGAATAATTAATGATTATTTAATTATATCCTAACCACTAATCATGTTCCTAACTACCAAACACCTTGTCTAAGTATAAACCATGCACCCCCTTCGTGGTCCCAACATTCACACAAGCACCCCTTTCGTGGTTCCCAGCACTCAAACTACCATTTCCTTCATTTTACTATTTGATTACACTAGCATTTCGTTCATTTCACTATTTGATTGATTTTAGTTGAGAGGGTATACATTGGTTGAAGCACTAGTTGAGAGGGTATACAAGAAATTAAATTATTACAATGGTTTACATTTAAAAGCACTAGTGATGCTTTCTAGAAAGGAAGAAAGTTTTGGTTATGCAGAAATAAATTAAACAGAAGGAATATTCACAGTCTAGCATGCTTCCTCAGTGTTTCCGTTGCATCTTTTGCATTGTATGGGACAGGCATGTTGACGAGTAGAGTAACCCTTGACGATGATGTCAGATATCTCTTTTGTTTGCTTAAAGGATCAAGCTTCCAAATTCTCACCTCCCATACCTGATTTCATGAAAAACTTAGATGGGAAACAAACTAATCTCAATTATCAAAAAGAAAAAAAAAATGTTGTTGGATAAAGAAAACATACATTAAGGAACATGCCAACAAAACATGGTTGAGAATACAATCACAATAGATTATGCCCTTTTCAGCATAATTTAATTATGTAATTATAAACATTGAAAGATATTTATATCACTCAATAATAGTAGCAGCAGCCTCCTGAAAATGGTCAATTTTGACATTCCCCAATCTCCAACATCCTCACCGGCAAGACACCATGGCCACGAAATTCCAAAACCACTATTAAGACAAAACCCCATTTCCACCAACCTAAGAACTTACAATGGATACCCACAAAACATGAGGGAAGTGAATTGTCTTAAAAACAGATCCTAAAATATACTTTTAGGGTTATCAGTTCCAATCCATTCCGAAACCGCAGTATGATCTGCGTTTCCGTCAAGACGCAGTATGATCTGTGTTTCCCTCAAGTCGCATTGCGATATGCAGACAACGAAGATGCACCCCCAAATCCAAACCAACCACAGATCCACCTGCGATTGCCTTCTAGCGCTGATCGCGCAACCAGATTTGTCGTTCATACTGCGGCAGGCGTTAACCGCAATGCCATTTACGGTTCGATATGCAGACAACGCACCCCCGAAAACTCATTCGCCCTTCGTACTGCGGAAGGGGTTAACTACAGTGCCATTTGCGGTTCGATATGCGGCACCCCCCAAAACCAATCCGCCATTCGTACTGCGGCAAGCATTAACCGCAGTGCCATTTGCGGTTAACCCTCCCAGCACAATCCCATTCGCACAGTTCATATACACACATTTTCATACATACACTGGAAAAAATGCGACCACAAATCAAGCAACAAAACATGATTCTCACACCCATAACATCAACAAGATCTACGAGGAGAAATACTAACCTGGACGCCAGGAAAACTTGACACACGATCTCTCTGACAAGAAAAACTGCTACACGCTCCACAAACACGAATGCCCAAAGAAAGCAAGTGCACTTTAAAAAATTGGTCGAAAATAGGTTGGAGGGGAGGAGAGGAAGACGGGCAAAGGGAAGAAAGAAGTTAGGGGGTGTAGGGTTTGTTTTGGTGTGAGATGCGGCAGAGTAATTTAACATTTTATAAAACCTAGGCTGACAAAAGTAGGCTTATAGGGGTTAGGGGTATAGTGGAAATTAAAGTAAAACTGGGAGGTACAGGACGAGGTCATGGAGGTGCAGGGAGAATGACTCGTGTTAAGAGTATGTATCTCTTTCTTGTGTTGACAAATGGTTAATATTCTTGAGAAAAAAATATTATTATCCTACTAATTATTTTCATCAGAAATATTCAACTACTTCCCAAGGATAACTTTTGTTATTCATGATGGATCATCATAAATGGAATATGGATCTATATGTCTAATAAAGTGGGATTGAGTCTTGTGGTAATTGTGATCCAATTCTAGACCCTCAATGTCTATATTTTAACCTCAATGTCTATATTGTTTGTTGAGTTTATTAATATTGATATTTAAGGCTTACAAATACCTCACATTCCTTTCATATTTTTTTTCATATGTATCTGCTATCTGAGTAGAAGAAGAACTTGCTGAAGAGATATTCAGAAAATTATTGGGAGATCTTTTAAAAATGGAGTAGTGGATAATCTATCTTAAGGGTTAAATATATTATAGACCCTGAACTTTGACGCGAAACTGAAATTCACTCATGTTCGAAACTTTGGTACATTTTGGTTCTCAAACTTTTAGAATGAACAGATAAAGTTCTTTTAACCCAATTACGTTAAATTTTTTTAACGTATATATCAAACACATTTTCGAATTGACATTAAAGAGAAATGTGTCAATTACCTTTGACATTTAATAAGGTTAAAAATACTATATCCATTAATTTTTAAAATTTGGGGACCAAAATGTATCAAAGTTTCATACATGGACAAATTTCAATTTCACGTAAAAGATATTAAAGATATAGATAATCTTGTATAAAATTTATGTTAGTGTAAATATCTCATTTTACTATGTGTGTGATTTATGGCTATTAATTATCACATTTATTGTTTGTTAACGACTTGCGCATAATACTGTGCATAATACTGTTAAAATGGGATGAAACCCGTGAGCCAACACGACCCACTACGGGTTCGGCCTAGGTTAGGTTGAAAAAGAAAATTAAAATTTGAGAGTTACTCCATCCACCACCACACACTGCTCCCTGCACCTAATATTTAAACGGATATGAATATGCGTTGAATTTTTAAACGGATGTCAACATCCGTACATGAATATCGACATCCGTTGAAGGACAAACGGATGTCGATATCCGTTTAAGAATATATTTGCAGCTTACCAGTACCTCTCTGCAATGAGCTTCATATCACCATATTCAATGCCATTGTGAAAAATTTGTTAAGTTAAAGGAGGACGTTGACCTTTTGTTGGGGAGTGGGAGCCACAAAATTATTATTGAAGCGAGTATTGTTGTATTGGAGCAGCAGGCGTGTGGTGAATGGCAATGTGTGGGAATGGAAAGGGTTGATTGGTTAGGCTTTGACTGCATTTTCATTTTGCATTTGCATTACATTTGGTATTGTTGACTTTGATTTACACCACACCCATTGTAGTTGTTTCTTTCCTTCATTTGTGTTTGCCTACAAACTACAATTTCCTTTCATATATTTTCTGATATTATCTTTGGATATATGAACAGGGGAAGGAGCTTTCAGTAGTTATTATAATCATCCTAGGCTTTTGAATAGAATGAACAAAAGCTTCAGGATTATGGTAGGCATAAACTGGAAGATTTCCTTCCACTTTTGTTAGTTCTACAGTCTCATCAACCTTGGTAGTTTGTGTGCAATCATAAAAAAATAAAAGTGAAGGGTAAAGGGATGTAGGGAGATTTAGGGGTTTAAAAAAGATAAACAAAATTAAATTAACATGGGTATTTTTGAAATTAAAAAAATAGTGGGGAGGTGTAGGGAGCACTTGGAGTGGTGGAGAGAACAACTTTCTTAAAATTTTGATAGAGTCAATTTTAAGTCCAATCCACTAAGAACCCCGACTCACTTAGGTTGAACCCATGGTGAGTTAGGTTGCCTCGACAACCCACCTAATTTTGTTTTTTGTGCTTGCTTTTGGATTATATTTGGAGTTTAAGATAATTTTGGATTATATTATATTTTTTTATTTTGAATTGTCTTTGGAATTTAACATCATTTTGGATCAAAATTTATTTAAATTTGAATTAGAAAAAAATTGTTATTTTTTTGGAATTGAAAAAGAAAACTTGTCATTAAATGAATCAATGAGACAATCCATTTAACCTACCAACCCCGTGGTAAGTCAAGTTAGGATCAAATTTTTTCGGTTCACTTATAAGTGAACCGAGTTAAATTAACTTATTAAGTAACCAACCTGTAATGAATCGACTCAAATTGAATGATTCATTTTGACAACACTACTTACATGTTAAAGTATACATGCATAATCTTTATCTAACTTAAGAAGAATAAATATCCCAGTGAAAGATAAGTATCTTTAAAGTCGGAAGACTAAGAGTATTTAAAGTACTTTTAAAGCTTCCATATAATATCTTTCTATAGGATATATCTGGCCTTAATAAAATATAATTTTAGAACGAGAGACGGTATTATCTAGACAAATAAATGTTAGTAACTAGAAAACTTTTGATCATAAACTTGAGTAGAAATGAAAATAAGAAACATATATAGTATAAATAAAATAAGAGAAGTAGTATATATATATATATATATATATATATATATATATATATATATATATATATATATATATATATATATATATATAATTAGTAATGAAAAAAAATAGGAAAATAATCCATGTTACCAAAAACATTCTTTTGTGTATAAACTGATTTACTTCGCATGTATATTTTATGTTAATCGCACATTACAACTTAGGACAAACATTTAGTTTTTCATTTCGAAATCATAATGTCTCAAATTATTATAAAAAACACAAGATTATAATGATTATTAATACCCAAAACATAATACACTAATCCCTTAACTTTTGCTCTTCTAAAATATTAAAATATTATTACTCATAAAATCGGTTGAATAACCCCTAAATTTAAACTTATCCTAAGACCATATACATAAAAAAAAAAATACTAAAGGATAGGTAGTTGTTAAGAAAAAAAAAGCTATGCATTATATTACAGATGATATAACGTGATAGAAATAAAAAAAAAAAAAACAATGATAAATATTAGTCACTTGTTTGAAATAATTTGATAAAGAATGAAAATAAAAGTGAGATAAAAGAGAAAATGAATATATTTAAAGATAATAAGGTAATAAAGTGGACCCAGAAGCTTAGCAAAAGATGTGTGAAAAATTGTAGCATCGGACCCGAGAAAATATAGAAGATCAACAGGAAGCCCCAGAGCTGAACAAAGTGGCTTACGTGTCTGCATGGTTTTAGATTACCAAGCAAGGAAAATTACAGGATTAGAACGTAGAGAGAACTATGTTTCGTAACAAATAAGGATTCTGAAAAGAAGATCAGAGAGATTCTTACATCCACATAGCGGATAAGGCTTCTGAGTTGATAAATGGAGAACGTAATATTCAATTAACGTCTTGTAACTTTACAAGGTACTTGTCATGACTATCACACATTAACATATTTGAGTATTCAAATAGCACTTACAAGTTCCTCTGCTGGTGCATGTGGGAGGAGTTCTTATGTCAGCATCATGGTTTGTGCCTTTGTGGGGATCTGTCCCAGAGTTGACCTATAGATAAAGAGTTTAATTATTAGTCTATGCTGGTGGATGTTATCTGAAATTCTAACTCTGATATTCATTTGAGTACAATGATTCAAGAATTATGGAAATGACGTATATTTTTCTATACTGTTCATTCATACATAGATTCTTAGAAAAAAGTAACCAACCAAATATGACACTAATGGTCATCAACAACAAAAAATAAGTTCATCAGTAATTACCAAAAGATGAGGCTAATTGAGTTTTGCTGTTTCGGTGTTTCCTTCTCAAGGTAAAAATGAAAAGGCCAAATTCTAACATCAGTAGACCTATGTAAACAGAATAAATCATACAAGTAAAATGCTAAAAATATCTTAAACTTTTGTTGTAAGTTAGAACATATAGAAACCTTTGGCCAAAAGTAGCTATTGTTTTATGTTGTTGAAGCTTAATTTTTACTGGAAAACATGTCACAATCACACTGCTTTATATGTGTGCAAGAGCTTAGAGAGAAAAAGGGAAGGAAGGGTAACATCAAGGAAAGAAAAACCACATCTCACATGTGCAACTCATATTCTATAAGACATGTGTAAAGACAAGAGAAAGGAGACAAGACCCGCGAGACCATAGAATAGATTATTGAAAATAGCCTGCCACAGCAATCTAGGCTTGAAGCACCACGGTATAAATCAAAGTTACCCTTTTCTAATTTCAAGGTGCAGAGTGTGTGTGCATGTTCCCAGTCACATTGCATATAAGATGCTTCATATTCTATCTGCAAAAGAAGAGGATAATGATGAATGACGGTTTAAGTCAGATGACTTCCAGGGAGAAACGAATACATTGTGTCTTCTGTGGTGGCAGAAATGGGTACAGCTTGAATGATGAAATAGTACAGGCCAGAGTTCTAAGCCATATTACTAATCAACACACCGAAACAAGACCCTTTTGGAGTTTGAAGCGACTCAAAATGTTCAAACATAGAGAGCAGTTAAAAAGTCCGAATGCTGTTGTCACTAAAAATATGGATGATCATGGATTAAAAATATTTTACAACCTCCCTGTATCACGCAAACCATGCAAAAAAGATCAAAACTGAAAAGAAAAAGATGTTAAAAGATCTTATGACCATCATCATGCTTTATAAAGGTAAACTGGGAAAAACTAAAAGAAAAAAGATCAAAATCCCTGATATTTGGAAAGTTGCAGCATATAATTGAGCACATTATACTGACTTTTCCTTATGAAGGGAAAGTATGGATAAAAAGATACATTTGATTGTATTACAGGGTGCAACAATAGTTAATATCAACCATGAATTAACTGAGAATATAGTGGTAAAGCAAAACTCTAAAATAAATGACGAAGTAGGTAAATGGACCTTGCTATCAACATCCGCAGAAAAGAAGACGAAGAAAGTACTGTAAGGATAGATTGATCTACAAAGCAATAAATGTAATGTTCTTCAGTACAATGTCATGTTATTCATGAGTGATGAGGCTATATAAACTCAGATCATTTAGACCTAATCTCTTTAGGCAATTTATGCAATAATGTGGTTAAAAATTTCAAAACGGGACCTCTGGCAGGACTTATTATGAAAATGACACACATTTGTCTTGCTCGACTCATGAATTTCCCCCCTACGATCTCAGTAGATGTTCCCCACTTAAATCTATCGATTACCCTTATCATGCAACTTATTACATTTGATAAAGGAATCAGAAATAAATTAATCAAAGTTGAGGAGGTTTGTTTTAGTCAAAAGTGCTGAACTTTATATTGAGTAAGTACGAGCCAAGGGGACAGAAAATTCTGACATTGACTTGTTTAATTTGCAGACTAATACATCATCCAGAGACCTGCTTGTACTGACTAATAATCAATCATCTTCAGGTAATTATTATATATCATTCCCTTATTATTCTGAGTGCATCATCAATTGTAGAATTTGAGGCATGAGTTGTTATATGTAGCCCCATCTCACAATGAATTCAACCCAATTATATGATACTCACACATCATTATTCAATTCCCATTTCCTCCAATATAGCATATTAGGAGTATCATAGACATGCTACGGCCTACACATAATTTTCATTTGTCTTCTCAAAATACTGATGCATCTTTAATTTGACAATAGCTGAGATAGAAGTGAGCCTAAAACTGCACACGCTACCGAAGTGGAAAGAGAGCCAAACTAGACCCTCATTTGTTTCGCCATTTTAGAGTCCACATGCTAGATGCACCAGGCCAACAGCTAGGACAAATCCTCTTCTGATCACAAACATTACATGTGAGGGATGCGACTCACCGTGTTTGGGCAACTGCATTTTTGCATTATTGTACCTCCCAAACTATCACTTGTCACTATACATAAATCAAGACGGAGATGGAAACAGACACGTGGCTTTACATTACTGGTGTTCAGGTTAGTTATATAACTAGCTTCAAACAAGCTTTACTAGAACCTCCTTAATCATTAGCAAGAGTACCATAGCTTTCTTAAACTCAACCACAACATAATCACTCAACTGTCCACCTCGTAAATAAATCTAACATCAGGTGACACTTTCAAATAAAAAACATATCGACATATATGTGTTTGGTATAAAGTATCAACAAGTTAAGTATTAAATAAGAGTGGCAGACTTTAAAGTTAGTCTTATATAGCCAATCTGAATACCCTAAAATTAATTCCTTCCATCTCATATATTGTTTAAAGTCAAAGGTGTTGAAAGTTAAATTTTAGACTTTATGAATACATGAATTAGATTCTCTTTCATTTATGTCTTTTTACTTTACAATAAATAGCGAAGGATACAATAGGAAAACATGCAGAGTGGTTCATTAATATTATTTGAAATGGAAACAAAATGCTTCAACCGGACCAAATGAGAGGGAGACAGTAGAGTAAAGAACAGACACATGCTTGAGCAGCATTTATCTGCCGACAGCTGTTGCAATATATTTATGATACTTTGTGATTTTAATATTGCTTCTTGGGTTATTTCGAACTTTGAATGTTTTGTTTAGTTTCCATGGGAATGAATGAAAGAAGGATTGAGAAAGTATGATCTAGTAGAGTGGTAGTAAGGAATTTGAATTGGAAGAGGCGTGTAGTTAATAATGTATGTTGGTAAATGCGCGAAAGCAATAGAAGGAAAAGGAGTAATTTATGTGTCGTAGAGAAGATGTTGATAAAAAGTGGAAACATAGGAAGCGAGAAGAGAGACAAAGAAACAGAAAAAAAAAAAAAGAGTGGACGTGAGAGTGGTGGGTCTAGGCCTCTAATTACTTGTGTCGTAACTAGTAACCACAAACCTGTAGGCTAAACGCCAGTAGGGAAGCACATGGTGCTGCCTCTGAGAAACCATACCAAGATTAAGAGATTTTCTGGGCCCAAACCAAGGAATTAGGGATATTATAATGGCCTAAATATACAGAATCTGTTGCTTCTTAGCAGGTAACTTGGAACCCACTTTTTTGTTCACAATTTACAGAAATTGGTGACCTAGCTGCTCTAACTCATGCTACATATTTTTGGGGTATATCATTTACCCAGGGGGACCAATCCTGTGCTTCTTTGTACGATGTCACTTATTAGATTCAGATCCATGTGAGCAACCATGGGTACGACCCTGCTGCTATATTTCCCACTCAAGACTACCATTAATAATATTCATGTCAGCATCTCACAAATCAAACGTTTAATTCTCAGAGTGTGGCATTTGGATTAAGATGGTGATATCTATGGCTAATAATGGTTGTTACTTGGCTTAAGGATGGAGAAGGAGATAAGGATCTGTAGCAGTAGCAGTAGCATGTGGGGACACAATTATAGAGAGATACGATACGATGCCCCTTCAACTCGAGTATCTCAAATTTGTTTGGAAGCACAACACTGCAACACTCCACAGTTTATATCAAAGCAGTAGCACAATTTAGTGTCAATATAATGTTGTCGCTCAATGCGCTTTTCATACTCACTCTATTATGTGTTTCAACTATTCAAACATTTGAAGGTCTTTGCTATAAAATGGAAACATTAATATGTTCACGCCACAAAAATGCCAATTTTCATTATAAGAAAACCAAACAAACATAATCCTATATTTGTTTTCAGGGTTTTTAAGTGGAATGATGTATATAATACTAATTTGTTTGGCAATAAAATGAAATAAAACACATGTTAATATAATAATAATTAAAACAAGGAAGTGTCATGTTATATTTATAAGATTTGCATGTACAAAAATATAAGAGCAACATTTAGGTGACACTAGATGTGGAAAAAGATCGGTGGGGTTAAAAGATTTACATTTGACTTTTTTGAAAGTTTGAGTAGGTCTAAGTCTTATCTATTCTTTTTATATACATATAATATATTTTAAAGATCTAGTTTAACTTGTATAAAAATCTTATATATCGTCTATTGATAATTTTATTTTTTCCACACGTTCTTTAAAAAAATGGTAAAAATTGATCATTTTATTGACCTAAATAGAAACTTTGGTATTAGTTTTCCTACATTAATATTATATGTATTATAATTACATTTATGCGTGTATTTTAAAGTTACTTACTAAACTCGGGAGAAAAAAAAAACATAGAAATTAGTGGCATTGCCATTCATATTTAGACTATGGTCATACCATAAAATAATATAATATAACAGTAATTATAGTTAATAATATGATTGCAATTGTCGTTAAATATGATGTATTTTATAATCATCTGGTAAAATGAGTGGAAACCTAATGCAATTTAACAGCAGAAACGTTGAAGCTGTAAGTGCATGGTGTCTGAACTGAAAGAAACAGCGATCTTTCATTAAATCTGAAAGAGATTCGTTATGGTTGTATGGCAAGGTGGTAATAGGTAGGAGAAAGTGTAGGTAATTTAGTGAGATGTTTTTATAGGTCTAGTAGGTGGGAACCCTCTTAGCAGTGTCATTATCAACTTACTGTTTGTGCCCATAATTGGAACCTCACCAAGGTACCTTATTCCATTGACCATTCTCATCAAGTAGCAGATTATGTTAATCAGATGTGGGCTTCCCCGATTATGATTTAACAAGAACATATATACTATTATTATATGTAATATTGTTATTGACATGATCTCCATAAATAAAAGCTGCCTTCGAATCCCATTCTGCACAACAAAGTTTATAGTGGAGGGAATATCCTAATCCTGCTTTCCCCTTTCCCTACAATTTTTAATTGAATCACCAAACAATTTCCTCATTATTTTACCCAGGGGATATTATTAGATTCCAAAACATACAACAATAAATAATACTAAAAAGAAAAGATAAAAAATGAAAAAGTTAAAAGCAAAAATATATTTAAAGATAAGATGATCATATAAAGTGATGTTCTTAAGATATGTTAATACTTTTATGCAGTACGTGGTTGTAAAAGACACATGTATTTGGTGTTGGAAATGCAGAAGAGTGAGTTTTTGAAGGGAAGAGTAATTTAGGAAGGAGGGGGCAAGAAACTGGAGATTCCACGTTTCCCTTTGGTGGGCAGCGAGAGACCCAATCATGCATTGAATAGGAGGAGCATGGCCCATAAAATGAAGGGTCCTGATTGATGGAATGGTGGGGCATATATCAGTAGGGTCATTAAGACTCACCATGGATCTTTCTGTGATGCCAGCAACTGCTCCATTAAAAGGGCGAAAAGAAAATTAAAAAAGAAAACAGAAGATGGAGAATGATCCACCTGTTTGTCAGTGACATTGTACATTGGTTTGGGCAATAACCAGCAGCCGGACCCCACCACCTGAGCCAACACCTGGAACCGATAAGGTTTTGACCCCACCGTCCTATTACCCCCATCTCTCTGAAAAATCTTAATCATTGATGCAGTAAACCTCGAGATTCATGGCAGAGATTTACAATCAGAATGATCAAAAAGCAATGTAAATTTTAATACTACCGCTTCATTTTTTTCACACTCCAGCGGTAACACTGTTTCATCCCTTTTACCACACGACCTCTGCCCTGTGCTGTGGCCCAGAAAGAGAGACGGAGAGAAAGAAAACAACCCAAATGCCTGTTAGGTGGGAAACTTTGCAAAGCTCGTGGAATGGAATGGAATGGAATGGAATGGAATGCAACTCAGTCCTTTTCTTCTCTTTAGCATAAAAACCATAAAATTACAAACCAATTAATTAAAACCCTATTCAGGAGAATAAATAAATAAAGGAAACAAAAATTGCACAAACAATGATGATAAGATATCGTGTAGTGAAATAACTCAATCAAAGAAGACATTTTTTTTTTTTACCAGAAAAAAAAAAGGAGAAAAAGAAAAGAAGAAGTAGGCAGCGAAATACCCAATTGTTAAATACTGTCATCTGCCAAACCCTAAAAAACCCTCCTCCTCCTCCTTTCCCCCTCCGTCCCCTCCAAAATATTAATCACACCAAAAAATTAATTTTGGGAATAAATAAAACTGAATTTCGAAGATCATCAACCAAACCTCACGTGTGTCAAACACATCCATCTATCCATCATGCATCCGCCAGCATCAATCAAACTAGACCACAAGTATGAAGAAGAATTTACGGTGATCACACCACATCACATGGTACCCTCTAGGAGTGGTGACTGGTGGTATCATGGCGATCATCTGCGGCACCTCCACGATGCGATTGCGAGCCGCTTGCCTGAGATTCAGAAACGCCGATAACTGGACGATAAGGACTGAGCCCCGCAAGCATACTCAAATGCCCTTCATTCATATTATTATTGCCGTTGTTATTACTATTATTGTTACTGCTTCCCCCAACAGCACCAATCCCAGAAGACCCCAGTTGCTGACTCGGCAAAAGTGCCATGGGCGTGGGGAAGTTCATGAAATGCAACCCACTAGACATGGTGCCTCTATACAAGGCACTGTTGTTAACCGGAGGGAAGGTCCATATGGGATCGCCACTCATGACTTGATTGGTGTTTGAATTGGCCACCATCCATATGTTGGCGGCGTGACTCGCAGGAATCGTGCCTGCACTCGACTGGAGGAGATAACTTCCCATTTGGTGCTGCGAGGAGGAGGATAGGTCTTGTTCCGTCGGTCTTCTTTTCCGGCCTAGGGTTGATTCCTCCGCGCTTGTGTCGGACAAGTCCAAGGTGGAGGAGGGAGCTTCGGGCTTCGCCTGGAGCATGGAGGTGTTGAGGTTGTTGGATTGGAAATTGAGAAGTGTGGAGGTGTTGGTGGGGTTGGTGTCGGAGGATAAGGCGATGCCGGGGAACAAGGTGCGCCGTTGTTGGAGGGAGAAGTTGGGGTTGAAGTAGGAGGACCGGAGCTGGGAGGGGACGGACATGGAGGAGCCGGAGCTGCGGAGGGAGATGTTGAGAGAGGTGAAGTTGGCGGGGATGGTTCCGGTCCCGGTGGCGGCGATGACGGCGGGCTCGGCCTGCTGGAGGAGCCACTCGATGGTTTCGCCATCGGACTTGTGACCGAGTTCGCGCGTGAGTTGGAAGACGCGAGCGGCGCAGAGAGCGGGCATTCGGATGCGGCGGCCACGACCATCCACCTTTGTGTGCCGGTCCTTGGTCGACGTGCGTTTGGGTGGGGGCTTTTGTCTGTTTGGAGGGTCCGACGGCGCCGCGAGCTGGTTGGATCGGGTGGAATTGGATGTGGTGGGTTCCGCGGAGATTGCTAGTGAAGGGTAGGGGGAGGAGGTGGAGCATGAGGCGGCTTCTTGGTCTTCTTTCTTCTCGAGGAGCTGGAATGGGAAGTTCTGACGGTGGTGGTGATGATGGTGGTGGAGATCGTCGCCTCCTTCCATGATCGCATGGAGAGGAAATAAAGTTGTTGGTGCGTTGAGTGTGAGTGAGTGAGTGTGTGTGTGTGTTTGTGTATGATGGTGTTTGTGTGAGTGATCCTTTTTTCTTATGAGACAGGTTGTGATCAGTGAGTTTGTAGTTTAATCTGTGTGGTGGGTCTTTCTGGTTTTTAAGAGGAGGGGATGCGTGTGTAGTTATTTGTTTTTGTTTTGAAATTGATGGAGAGAGATAAGGGAGAGGTGGGAGGGGAAGAGCTTTAAGCAACAAAGATAATGAGTGGGAATTATGTGGGTGAGCTTTAAAAAGAGAAAAAGAAATTGATTTGTTGTTATGTTGATGAGGTTTTTAATTATATATATATATATAATAAGTGGGTTTAGCTATGGTTTTGGTTAGGGAGGAAGTGGAGGAAATGAGAGAGATTTGAGAGGTTGGACAGAGTCTTTGGTTCAGAGTCCACGTGAGGTGATCTTTTTATGATTCAATCCATAAAGACAATGGTGGCCGAAGTGGGACCCAATCCCAAGTCAAAAAATTTAAAGACCTGGAAAGGAAAGATTATCGACCGGGTCCCGTCTCATTCAAGTAATCATTTCGTTTTGCCTTTGCCCTTTGCCTTTTCTTCTCCACCTTTGCTCGCCACCCTTTACATTTTTTCTTATCATTCTCATTTCATTTAACTGCTAATCCTTTTCCATCTCACATTCATTAGCCATTACAAACACACTTCTATAACATCTTTCAAGGATTTTTCAGAAAAGGACAATATATATACATGAGGAATTTTTTAGTCACTCAACATATATGCTATTGTGGGTTATCATGTTTAGCCTAAGGACCACAAGTCGCACATGGAAATGGATCTAAATCCTTGTAAAGTTTCAGAGAGAACAAGCAGTGGCTATGTTTGTTCATATGGAAGGTCCATTTCATCATTTCTATTCGTTAGCTAATGGGGGATTTCCTTCCCTTCAAGTTGAGGCTGACACTGTTCCTTTTACGCCAACGTGACCCAACCCAATTTCCTTTTCTTTGCATTTATGAACACCCTTTACTTTCTTCTTATAGGAACATGCCCGCCATTCATCCCTAAACCAATAAATTAAATCAAACTCACTACTTCACTCTGTCACATATGCTATATGATTGAAACAAATGAGGTTAACACCTATTGAACACGACAGTCAATCTTCAACTCTCGGCTCTTCGGGAATATACCCAAGCTTTTCCTTTTTCCATTTTCGTTTCTTCCTGCTTTTTCTTCTACATATATATATATTTATTTACATCCAATCAAACAGTTTTTCTTTTAACCTTCAACTTTCAAGTAGGTAAAACTTCAACTGTACTTTGGTTAGTCTCAAATAGTGAGGTTGTTTGATCAGTTATTGTCACATGCAAGCCCACCCATCGGACAACGACAAAATACCCCTTCCCTTCCTGGAAAAAGAAATAGGACAACTTTTCTTTATTTCATTGCATATATATATAACTAATCACCAAGCAATTTAATTCTCATGCATCCAAATTCAACGCAAAATCCAATTAACCACTGTCTCCATTTATTTACTTTTCCTTACTGTATTTTCACATCATGCAATTTCAACCATATCTTAACCATTAAAATATTGCCAGAATTCAAGCACTGTGACAGAAAATTCACTCATATTTCCTTATATATGTATATACATAATAATGAAATGTATTTTTAACCACGTAAATACGTTATTGTTCCGTTTCAAATATTCAAACTAATAAAACAATAAAATATAATATGTTGTAAAAATTGATTAAAATATTATATACTTATGTAATATATTAAGATTAAGAGAACTTTGTACTTAACAAAAACTATAATAACGTGCTTATTTCAAATTACTGAAAGTCGACCTCTCACCTACTTTCTCTCCCACCTTCTTCTGTTTTTTTTTTTTTTTGAAGAAACTGAAAATACAAATAAATGCGCAACTTAATTCCTAAAAATTTAGGACACAATAGAAAGCACCCACGTGAGATTCCTCAGCTTTTTACACCATACATGTAAAAGCTCTTGTCGCCAAATTACATGCCAAGAAAGGCAAAGACTAACGTACCGACAAGTTGACAAATTTTTAAACGCTCCCTACAATCCTTGATAACGACTCTAAACTCAATAGTAAAATCCATAGTCAAAATCAAACTCATAACATGTTTTTAACTCCTATCAAACAATATGCATGCCCTATATATATATATATATATATATATATATATATATATATATATATATATATATATATATATAAATTAATACACACTCACTCTACAGTTTTTTCTGTCTCAAAACAGCAATTTGACGTCTTATGCTGCATAATACTGTATGCAAAAGTATGTTTAAAAATCTGAAAACTTGTGAGCGCACATGAAAGAAACAGTTAAGTATCATTCTTGACACGCATGAAACTGCTAACTGTATTACTCTTGAACCTTAACCATACACATATGATGATTTAGTTAATCCTATTAACCTTGGTTGAAAAATATTAGTTTTTGATTTTGATAATTTTGAAATTGAAAAGGATAGTGTTATTACGTAAAACAATGACTGAAATGTACGTGCTGTGTCTTATCCACGAGGGTTTGGCAGAGCTGCGTTGTAAGCAAGTGGACCAGATAGATATTAAAACTGTTGCTGCCCTAATTACCACATACATGCCTTGCTACTTATGTATGTCATCTTGAAAATGACATCTTACCCTCCACAAAATCAACATATATCTTCTAACAATGCGCCATATTAAGCTAAAAGACTCCAAGATAAAGCAGAAAGGACCTAGCTATAATCTTTTGGTTTCCCACAAAAATATCCAAATTATTTTTATTTAAACATAATCTAACCAATGATCAGTGCTTAGTTTCAGCACGTTTGAAACTGCTGGCACCAAACAGTAACTTGCTGATAAATCGGACAAAATAGCTTGCGACCGAACAAAAACAATCTCAGAATCGGGCGGTCAAAGCATGTTTGGTCCCACTCTGGCATTTAAATTTTGAAAAGATTTTAACCCAAAGTTTAAGTATTAAATGAATTATATAGATAGGGGAGATTAATAGGGATTCATGGGAAGGGATATAGGATAGTGACACTGGGTAGGGCAATTAATTTGTATTCTGTATTTGGTGGTTGCTGTCATTCACAATTCACAGAGGACTCGGATTCCACTATCCATAATTCACAACTACAAATCAAAATATCTATTCTCATACACCATGCTTTCCACTGCATTAATTATATCTAATTAATAATTTCTCTGCGCTAAATCACCTCATTTATCTAACTACATTTTCACTCCTCCTTCTGCTTAATATTCATAAAATACTATTATATTCAGAAATTTAGTAAACATTAAATTATATAAATATTTTTATATTATTATTTGTCATTACTTTAACAACAACTACTTAACTAAATTATTCATGATAAAATTATAAATAAAAAGACATTTTTTATATTCATATTACATCAAGGACATTTTTATAACCGTTGCATATCAATAAGATTAATTACAAATTTTTATTTTTTTTAATTTAAATAACTTCGTCTTTCACTTTTTTTTTTCACTCTCACTTCAATCAAATAAATCATAAACCCTACTTATTACTAGAAAAGTTTACTGACCAAACTAATAGTAATACATAATGATTAAAATAAATACTAATATATGTCATTTAGATAGCCTCCACTTTAAATTGTTAGATAACTATCATGAGTTTACACTAACGATATATAATGTATACGAACATAGTTATTTGTAACTAAACTATATCCCATTGTGTGTTAATAAAGACTTTAAAATTTTATAGTAATAATTTAACGTTTTATAATTGTACAACAATTATTGATTGGACAAACTTAACAACAAATCGTAACATTGAAAATTTTCTGACATTTTTATTAGTGATGGTGCATAAAAGTTAGGAAGAATTAAACAAATTTTTTAAGCAAAGGCGTAATTAATGAGAGAAATGACTAGAAAAGTAACATTATTGTGATAAAGAGTTTATTTTATGAATGTTATTTTCAGTTTTATATATCAATTTTAACGTCAGACAATAATATTTTGATGTAAAGAAGTTGCCACTCTCTAAATAAGAAAAAAAAAACACACAATTTATGTTTGACTATGCATGAAGCTGTTTTACGTCTGACGAATGAAAACTTAATGTAAAACCCGTTGATTTATAGTGCATGTTTTTCTATGTGTATTATTTATGAGTAAAAAGTATAAATTAAATAATGTAAATATATAGTTAGTTTTGTGTCGGTCTGATGAGGATTATTTTATTAAAAGAATTAATTATAGAATATGTGGAAGATATATATTTGTGTAATTTAACGAAGAGAATAATTGGAGGTGAATTACTTAAAATAATTAGGTGCATAGATATAAGGTATTTCTAGGATGGAATTATTAATGTGCAGTAAGAAGATAATGGAATTGTGGGAAATGATAGAAGATATATATATGGATCTTAGTTGGCAGTGACGTCCCGGAATTGGCCAAGTGCCTCTTTAGTTTAGACAGTTGGAATCTTCGCCTCCATCACTCATCTACACTTTCATAAGTAAAACTTTTGTAAATTGGCTTTCTTATCCTTATTTTTAATTTTATTAATTAGAAAAAAATGACTTTTATAAATTGATTTTATATATTATCTTTATTTTTAATTTTATTAATAACAAAAAAAACTTATAAGTATAATGTCTCAAATTTTTAAATTAAAGGTACTTTAATCTTAAATTTAACTTATGTCATCAATATTCTAAAAACTAAATTCATTGGTGATATCAGAATTAATAATTTTTTTTTATGATCAGCTTAAACTTTTCTACAAAAATAACAATATGATAATCACAACAATAACAATACAATAGAAATGACAAAGTTGAATATTAAATAGTTTGTTCATGTAATAAAATTAGATCCATTAAAACACAAAAATGTTAAATTACATTTTAAATCTTATATCATTATTATTTATTGTTTAGAGTTGTATTTGATTCATCTTATAGAACACTATTAAAATAATTAACTTGAAAAAAAAATGTCCACCAAGACAAAATGTATTATTGATCAATTGACTAATTTCTTAATAAAGATTAACAAAAAAATATATTATTCAAGGATCAATTTATCAATTAATACAAAAAAAAAAGTTGCATGTTAGTGAGAGAGTTAAATTTCATAACTTCTTTGCCTTATTACTTTTAACATATGAATTATGAATGAATAGTTTCGTCCTGCGATACAAGAAAATGGGTGAGACTAACAAGTTAATTAGTTTCAGATTAGATTAGCTCACATACACCAAACTCTAAACTTTAAAACTATGAAGGTTAATTCATCAATGTTAGCTTTTGAAAAAGAATTAAGTAGTGTTAATTAAGTTAACACTATTATTTACTAAGTTTTAAATTGATTTTTAATTAGAATAACTTAATTAGTATTAACCAAACCAATGTTAATATATTTTATTTTAATGTTTATTTAAATTAGTGTTACAAGTTGATGCTAACGAATTTCAGTTTTAATGTGAATTTAAATTTTTTATAAGCGTGACCAACATTAATAATGATAATATTTAAAATAATATTTCATGATTCTAAATAAACAATTCACAATCACCTCCGCACTCATTTCAACACAAAAATAATAGATTGGCAACAATTTATCAAAATATATTTGATGTTTTGAAACTAATTGCTAGCAAAAAGGTTAAGGTGTAAAATTAAATGCTTAACAAGCCCCAAAAGAGTAAAGAAAAAAAGAACAACACATTTAGAAGAGAAAATAAGCATAAATTACTACGTTAGATTGTTGATGCTGTGCATACCATTTGCTTACGGTGGGCTTTGTGTAGATTTTATCCAAAAGAAAATGTGTAGAGAGGATTATAATTCAAGTATGTACATTGAAAACGAAAACAATATAAAATATATAATAGAAAGTAATGTATTGTAAGTAAAATTTTGTTGCTGTATAAATTATCAATTAAATACATTATTAGTGAATAGCTAACTACCAATGGATGATAAAAAAAATTCTATCAATAATTTAAGTTTATTATCAATTTATCAATTATGAAAAAGTTTGTCATAAAATGCTCGTCAATAAAGTTTGTCACCGTTACTCCTCCGTTATCGATGTCAACATTGCTTCTTCTCTTGTTTCTCTCTCTTCTCATTTTCTTTTTTTTTTTTCCATTCGTCTCAATTTATAAAAAATTATATCAAACTTAATAAGAAATTTGATTGTGTTTTTTATGACAAAAAAAATCTGTTTGTAATAAGAATTATAAATTATCAATGAATTTTACTAACAAATTTTATAATAATTGATCAAAACCCAAAAGGCTAAGTGTGTCACACTTTGTATTGAAGAAATTTAATGACTGAGAAACCTATTGGTAATAAAATTATAATTTGTCAACAAAATTTACAAACTTAATTTTCTCTTAATAATACAAATTTTAATTTACAAAATATGTTACTGACAAATTCATTATGTAAATGAATGTTTTCATCATTAATTAAATTTCTAACTAAAATTAATCGATAAATTTGGTTTTATTGAAAATTTTATTTATGGTGATTAAAATTGGTGGGTAAAATTAGAAAAGTTATTATAATGATATATGATAGGTTTTGATTTGATGATTCCTTAACAATAATAATGACGAGAGAAAAATGAATTAAGAATAAAAATATAACGCTGGAAAAAGCAAAGAACATAAGAATAAAAACAAAATAAATAAAAAAAGGGTAAATGTAGATAAAATTATATTATCGGTTAACTTAAACTTATTATGCACCGTTAGTTATATTTTCCAAATATTCATACTTAATGTATGTGAACCAATGCACTTAATATTATGAACCTCACAAAAAAAATATTAAGAAAATAGATAAAAAGTAAAGAGGACAATTTTGGTAAATAAAATGGACAGGATTAATTTAAACAGTTTTATTTTGAAAAATATTATTTCGGAACAAAATTGATTTAGTTTTATTAAAAATATATAAAAATGAAATGAGATTGACATCCAAATTATTTGTAATGAATTTTTTAGTAGCATGCGGAGGATATGCCTTAATAATAATATGATAATGCATGCCACGTGGCTTAATGCTATGAGATATTATGTGAACTTATTTACTAATTTACCCCTTTTTTTTTTATTGGATTCACTGGGCACTACTTTTCATGAAAGTGTTCGATAGCGGCAGGCAAAATGCAAAAAAAGAGTGATGTGATCTTTACTTCCCTGTATTAATATTTGGAAATAAATTATGTATATAAAAATGAGAGTTAATATGTTTTTAGTTTCTATATTTTGGACGATTTTGATTTTAGTCTTTTTTTTAAATTAAGGTACAGTTTAGTCTTTCAACTTTTAGAAAACTCTGATTTTAGTTATTTTTATCAAATTCTTTTACTTTGTTGTTTCAAACACGTTTTTCTGGGCACTTGCGAGGGTGGGAAATGATCGTCGGTATAAGAGTCATGGACAAGGAGTGGCTCCTGACAGGCTTCCAGTGGAAGGGGTACGTGGACGAATCGAATATACACCGGAATGAGAGGGATCTAGAGATTGTATAGGTATGGGACTATCCAGTTGAAGGATAGTTTAAAGGAATTAATTTGGCTACTCATATGAACAAATGCATTTGTGTTTCTGTAGTCTAACTCATAAGAACTTCATGGCCTAGAGTAATTATGGGATGGGTGATCTTCCGAGAAGTTTTCTCGAGGAGTGTGTAAGTGAGGACAAAGCACACCCCAAAATATAGGGACTAAAAACATATAACCCTATTTTTTAAATAGAGAAAATGTATAAAAATAGGTTAATCACAGTTTTGTTACAAAAAAATGTCTCTTTTATCTTTTTCACAAAATTGATTTAAATTGGGAACGGGGTGTGAACATTCAAGAGGAATTATTTTAGTAATATTTAAGTTTCAATTCATTTCAGATGTTTTTATTTAAAATTATTACAAATTTGGTTTTAGTTTATATTAGAAGTTTATTTTCTTTTTTTCGATATTAAGATGATGTTCTATTATAGTTTAACTATATATAAAAGTGAATAGATGAAATTTTCAGAATGGATGCGTGAGAAATTGCTTTGTATTCAAAAAGTTGTACACGTTATTTGTAATTTACGAGTCACAAAAGTTTGATAGAATGCTTTTTGTGGGTTAGGAGTATATCATAAAATAACTTTAGTTGGAGATATCTTTAAATATGATTTTAGACAAGAAGGACAGTGTTAAGAAGAAAGCAGATTGATTCGTGTCCTAAAAAGAAATGAGAAGGACATTAATATTTTTTATGGAAGATATTAAAAGATTCTAATAAGTCATGAATAAATTGATATAAAAGGTTAGTATATTACTTTCAATCAAATATTCAAACATTAGTGTTAGTTTTTTTTAAGAGACACTGACAAGATTTAATGTTAGTTTTACTAACAAGATTTAATATTAATCACACTTTGGTTTTTTAAGTACTATCAAAGTTGTTATTAATAAGAGCAAATTTATATAAGAGATTAAAATATTATTTCTAACCTAAAATTAAATATATATCTATATATATATATATAATTATGTATTTTTATTTTTATATTGATTATTTTTTACTATTTTTTCATCGATGCAAGATTAAAAAAAAAATAGTAGACCACATATAATTTTAAATGATTTCTATGTTAATAATCGAAGGATAATGATACTTAGACAATATTTTTTGACAACATTTGAACATCATCTACATCTCATTCTATGATTGGTTTATGGTAGTGTTTATGATTACTATTATTGATTGTGGAGTAATTTTGGACTAATCACAGAATGACACGTAGGTGATGTTCAAATGTTGTTAAAAAAATGTTGTCTAAATATCATTATCCATAATTGAATTTAGCTTACTATAAGAAAAACGTGTACTATCAACATACATAGTCCGTTGATAAATAATATTTACAATTTGGTTTTATTTTTCCTAATCATTTTTTTTCTTCTTCTTGTTCTTATTCTTTCTCCTTTTCTCTTTTTTTAACTTTAAATGTCATCGTTGTGAAGCCGTTTCCGTATTAACATTACATATGTTGTTGTCTCTTCTCGTTCTTTCTCCTCCTCTTTCTTTGTTCTTTCTTTCTTTTCCTCCTTAAATTATATTTGTCATAATCATTCTTGTCCTTATTCTTTTCCTCCTTCTATTTCTCTTCTTCCTCTTTCATCCCTTTTCATTCTTCCTTTTTCTCCTTTCTCTTCTTTGTCACTCATTCTCCATTAATATATATATATATATATATATATATATATATATATATATATATATATATATATATAAAATTTTATAACACTTAGTCGAAAATTTATAAGTTAAATACATTGTAACGAATATAAGAAAATATTATTATAAGCTAGTTTAATTTTATAACATTACCAAATATTTGATATTGTTGATGATCAAAATTTGTTAGTAATATTTAAAATTTGTCGATAAATTATAATTATTAATGAAAAAATTGTGGATAAAATTTTCATTGGTAATTTTAGTAATGAAATTTTTGTTCCATTACTAATTATTAGGGAAAAAATTTCGTTGGTAATTATCGCTAAAAAAATTTATCGATAATTTTTATTGATAATTATCAATGAATAAAATTTGTTAGTAATGTCCATATGTGATTATTGATAGAAAAATTCATCAATAAAATCTATTGATAAATATTATAATATGGTTATTTTTTTTCTCTTTTCTTTTCCTATATTTTTTTGTTTTCATTTTGTCACGAGCATCGCATTGTTAGTCCATAAACAACTGCAATTCAAATAGTTTATTTCGAAGAATGAAAGCTCCAGGAAATCATCATGCGAAAAAGAAAGAAACTTCAGGTTGATGATGTTCGCAGCATTGTCTTCGACAATGCGAGGTTGTGTTGTTAGCACCAATGATGTTCTTTGTTGCATTATTTTATTGATACTGTGAGACAGTTGCATCAATATGAGTAGGGATGATAAAAAGTTATGTGGACAGGAGTATTCACACGTAAAATCCATTGTGGGTAATTTTTATGGATTCCGATATTTTGACACACTTAATTTTCACACACTTTTGACACACTGACGTGTCAGCTGGTGATTGGATGCAATGGTTTTTTTAAAAAAATTAAAAAATTGACGTCATTAATGAGACAGAAACATGTTTTTATGTATTCCAACATTGCCCCTGTCGAAATTTCATGTTATTCGAATCTTCTCTCTTCTTCCCTCTTTCATCAAACTCAAAGATCTCTTCCATTCTCTGCATTGGCACACTAGGGTTTTGTGGGTTTGGTTGTATTGGTTCCGGTTTGGCCTTCATTTTGCGGGTTGTTCGTTGTTGTCGGCGTTGGGCTTCGTAAAGGTTGTGGGTGTTTCATCATTTGCTTCGTTTGCGATCTTCGTTTTGCGGAATGGCATCTTCTTCGACCAGGGTAAGTCGTAGGTTGGATTTGGAGTTTATGGTTATGATTTTGTGTTGTTGTTTGTTTTTTTGCATTTTGGGTTTTGAATGTGTGGTTTTTTGAATTTTTATGCAGTTGACGGTTCGTCACTCTTTTTCTACCAAGTACATAAGTGCTTTGAACAAGATATTAACAAATGAGCACC